>NC_056738.1:570640480-570660480 GCF_019279795.1 Protopterus annectens | reverse complement strand
CTCTGTGGCCCGTGTTTGCCCTTAGCTAAGCACAGCTAAGGAAGGGAGGTGTGTCTGAGGCTGCCTAGCAGTGTTTACATTGCCTAAACGGGTGTACATGCCGTGCACTGTTTTTTTAAAAAAAAACAAACAAAAAAAAAAAAAAAAACAGGAAATAGCTGCTTTGTTCACATCTGAGCACTGGGCATGTGCTGTGTGCCTTGGGGCTTAAACAGGAAAGCAATGGGAAGGGAAAACAGCAGTAGGAAAGCAATCAAGGAGAACTAGCATAGCTGGCAGGTGAAATGTATCAGAATTAGCCAATTACACAAGCAGCAGCCCAACCCAGCCCAGCACACTACGATAAACTATGCAAACACCTTTCACTCTGATTTTTCCCACAAACGCTACACCACCAGTGTACACAGATGGGGAAATTTTACCTGACAAAGCTAACAAAATGATAGGGGCTGTTGTTACTCTCATACATCAATATGTGGAAGAGGCTGAGGGTGGTGAGGATGAGAATGCTGATGACTAACCCACAGTGAGGAGAAGGAGAAGAGTGTACTGACCCAGGGTAACCTACCAGGTGCTACATGAGCTGGAGATAGTGCAGCACTATAGGGTGGACAGGGACATCCTACAACAAATTGCTGAGCTGTGCCGGCCACGCTTCACACACAGATGCAACAGAGGGGAACCCATCCCAGTGGATACCAAGGTATGTATAGGCTTAAGAATACTAGCCACAGGTACCTTCCAAAGGCCAATTGGGGATGTCATGGGGATCTCACAGGCATCAGCATCCAGGGTACTCCACCATTTCCTGGATGCCATGTCAGCACATGCCAGTGAACAAATATATTTCCTCAACACCCATGAGGCATTGACCAGCAATATGCATCTCTTCCACCAAATAGCAGAATACCCTGAGGTAATGTGTGCTATAGACTGCACGCACATACACATCAAAGCACAACTCGGCGAACAGGGTACGGTCTACATAACAAATAGGCAGTGTGAAGAACAGTCCAGAATAGTTGTTGTGTCTTTCAGCTTTTCCTGGTTAGGGGTCACCACAGCGGAACTCCGGTCTGCTAATGATTGGCAGTAGATTTTTATGTGCTGGCTTGCCAGGCCTAATGCACAACCTTCAACAAAGGAACGCCCATTCATGCATGTCACCACACAGAAGACGCTCTGAGAATCGAACGGGAAACGTCTAACTGTGAGGCGACAACCCTAAAGCAGCACCACCACCGCGGGTAACAGTCCAGAATAGTAATGGTAATAATTAATAAATAGTAATTATTCTGGACTGTTCTTCATGCTGCCTATTTGTTTGGTTTGGTTCATTCATTTTTTGTTTATAATGTCTACATAAACCGCAAGGGCTTCCCCTCCATCAACTGCCAGGTCATGTGTGATGCCCAGGGCATTATTATGAATGTGTGTGCTGGCAGCTCTGGAAGCTATCACGACTCTCACATCTGGCATATGACACAGCTGTACCAGAGATTTGGCAATGGGGACATCCCACACGGCCACCTAGTGGGGGATGCTGGTCATGCACTGGATCCTTGGCTGATGACACCCATCAGAAATACACACACACCCGAACAAGAACTCCATAATGAGGCACACGCACAAATCAGAATCATAACAGAGAGTGTATTTGGAATGCTCAAGTCACAGTTCCGGTGCCTGGACATATCCATTGGAGCCTTGCAATACTCTCCAGCTACATGTACACAAATTTTCATTGTATGTGCCATGCTACACAATATGATCCTGCAGAAAGAGCTGCAGCAGGAACAGTACAAGGCAGGGCCACAGAGCCCCCCACCATTGCCAATGACAGCACAGGCACAGAGTGACTTGGAGGAGGAACAACCTGAGCCTGCCCATGTAGGCAGAAGGAGGAGTGCCTAGTATGCCCAGGCTTTAGCAAAGAGGCAACGCATAGCACATACACTGACATGGTAGGAACCCAGGGAATGACACCTCTCTCTGACTCGCACATACAGTAAAAGGGATGTCAAACATGACACTACCTGTACTCTACCATGTATAGAGAGTGTACTATGTACATCCAACATAGTCATCCCTCCAGCACCATCCTCGGTGCTGGCAAAGCCACAAGGTAAGTCACTCTTCCTATCAATTGCTGAATGGAGTAGTATGATCTGCTAGTTGTAGCTATGGTATGGATGTGAGCATGCAAGGGAATCGGGTGGCTGAATGGGATGGCAGCAGATAGTGGACACCTATATGGGAAGCATGACATCCATAGCAAATACTGCTGTCAACAAAGCAGGCAGTACAAGACAAGGTGACAAATCCCACTGCAGTATATGTGGTGGCCCAAATGTGTGTCCATAGGACACACACATGCATGTCAGTGAGGTTCACATACCGAACAACAGCCTCAGCCAGCAGGACAGTTGTAGATGACCATAAAGAAAGGCTGTGCTAAGGCCTCCAATTAATGACAATGGAGAACAGCCCTCCTCCATACCTACACAGACAGACTACAAAAGGTCAGGTAGTTGTATGTTAGTTCTACAGGGTAAGAAGTCTGAAACTGAAATGTAGGTCAATAAAACCTAAGGTATGTACTCTACTAATATGCCTCTAGTCTGCATGATAGGGCAGAATACAAAATGAAATGGAAGCCAACAGAGTACCTGAAATACCAGTACAGTCATAGCAAATGTTTACAGTTGTCAGGTGTGCCCCCCCCCACACACAATCCTATGTAGAAATGTAGTAACATGTACGACTGTAGTTAATAACAGTGGAGCACAGATTACCTCATCTGGTCCAATTTACAGGATAGATTGTTGCATGTGTATAATATGCAGGGCTCTGTGTGTTAGGTTGTTGTGTGTTGTATATTGTGTGGAAGTGGTCAGTATGTAGGCATGGAGGGTTGTGTCCCGGTGGCCTATGGCCAATACTGTCAATGGCAGGGCCATGTTCTGACAACATCAGTGCCAACTACAATGCATCCCAGCTAGACCCAGTTCAGCAGTCATCCATACTCATTGTTCAGATGTCAATATCTGTCACCATCTAAAAGATGGACATGCCATGAATGTGGGCCCAAACATACACATAGTACACAGGTGGCAGTACCCTAGACAGAGTACATAAAATGTAACTGTCAGTTGCACTCACCTTTTGAATTGTACATACAGGTTAGCAGCACATTAGTTGCCCATGTAGTATGGAATACTGATGTAGTCTGGCCAATCACTGGCAGACCACAAAAGGCACAGTTATGAAGTAATGAGAGACTGCCTATGTCCCCGCATAAGGCGGCATAATGGTAATGTCCCAGGTATATCTGTGAGTCAACTGCAAGAAGCTTCCATATCACACATGCACTCAGCTCACCCCACCATCATACACAGGTTTATTACAGGTCATGTCCCTGGTGTTGGGAATGAGTACAGTATGACCCCAATTTCTGTATGGGAATACCCACAGAATGCAGCATGCTGAAGAGGTGTCATATGCAGGTGTATCCCTAGCAGCACCCTGACAACATCCAGACCAATGGATTAATATGGACAGGAACTATTGCCATTAACACCTTGCACACTTACCCTGTCACCCCAGGGGAATCCAGTGGCTCACAGCCTGAGATTGTAGCAGTGACAGAATGTACTAGCCTGCTACAGATAGCCTGCATCACTACCAAATGCCCTACAGTCCTCTGATAAAAAAGGCCTGTGCCTCCCCCATACTGTCAATGTATGTTATCTCATGGGGTCCCAACTAACAACATAACACAGTCCACAAAACACAAATGCAAGGCCATGTCGACCAGTCCTAGTAGCATGCCCACCATGCCCTACTGCATGAACTGTGGACCGACCCCTAAATAATGCTGGGATGAAGTAACAACTATAGGGATACTTCGCAGATATCACTCTCATAATGTTAGGAAGAGGATAGAATAACAGAGTGGGGGTGTAAAAGCATGGACGTCATGGAGTGTGTGAAGTGTGAAACTCTGATGTCTGCCCATTCTACCCCTGCTTGCAAACCCAGTAATGGGTGGCTACAAACCCGCTCATAAACCACAATGTGAAGGGGATCTGACCAGATATATCAGCCCTGCCTCTGGGTAACCTGGGTGAATCTGTACAGCTGAGAGGTATGGCCACAGCAAGATATGGCCATTCTGTTATGTCGATAGATGTACAAGCAGGGGAGCCTCAGCTACCACAGTACCAAGGTGATATACCATTTACCCAGATCCATTAGCAAGTATCTGAAACTACCCCTCCAGAATGGCATGAGTGTGCAAGAATATGTAGGCTGCAGACCACAATATTGGACATAGCTTCATTCATCTTGTATTTCCCAGGAAATAACTTTTAGCAAGTAAGTATATCTGTCAGTAGTTGATGACATAATACATCACAGTGTAAAACAGTACATGTCTGAATATCTCTGCTAACACCAACCATGTAACACAAGCAGCACAAACACAATAGTTACAGTATCCCACAATCTTTCGCCCATTGTGACTCCATATTGTTAACCTATCTACAGATATCCTGCAGAAACAGGTTGCTAGCTGTAGATATAGAACACAAAATCCTGCACTGGAGTACAACCTTTCTGGAATGGATTCACACACTCAGTACAGAAGGTCATACTGGGCATGCTCCAACGCTTAAAGAAATTAAGCCCATGTCTGGCAACAACAGTGGACTATACATGTCTGTCAGTTGCAGATGTGCACACACACCATATTGCACACCATTCATGCTTTGCACACACATTGGATAGGAAAACTCACACATATCCAAGGCCAACATACTATAATAGGTCAAAAATACACACACAGAGATGTGGGGAAGAAAGAGGCAGACAGTGACAAAGAGATTGTCATCATGGGGCCTGTTCCACCCACCACAGATCCAATTGTCCAATATCACATGATATGCCAATGTCAATCACTGTAGACATGTGCTTTTGGTAGCCCTCAGCCCTATAGTGTCTGTGGTCCTTGTGATAACTATGTAACATGATAGTACAAATCAGTATTCATGTAGCATTTGTATACCCAGTTCTGTCAAATGTAAACTTGTGCGGGACTGAGTGTTATGTGTGTATTTCCAGAGTAATGCTTTATAGCCCATTCACACACACTGCACTTCCCATAGCCCATGTTAGCACTCATGCTGATGTCAGTCACCTTGAAATAACCTTCTGGCCAGATCTCAGCCCCATAATCTCTGTGATGAGTGTGATAACTGCATAATGCTATAGTGTAACATATTAATTCCCAGACATGGCAACTGTGAAACTGTGTGTGTGTGTGTGTGTGTGTGTGTGTGTGTGTGTGTGTGTGTGTGTGTGTGTGTGTAGAGATTAATGATTTTGAGGCCATTCATAGTCAATACACCTCCCATTGCCCTACTTTAGCAGGTCTGCTGATATCAGTCACCTTGAAATACCCCTTTGTACAAGGGCCAGCCCTATAAGCTCCATGGTGCATGTGATAACTGTATAATGCTATAGTGAAACATAGTAATTACGTAGGAGTTTTGATCCCAGACATGGAAACTGTGTGTGTGTGTGTGTGTGTGTGTGTGTGTTTGTGTGTGTGCATGTGTGTGTGTGTGTGTGTGTGTGTGTGTGTGTGTGTGTGTGTGTAGAGATTAATGATTTTGAGGCCATTCACAGTCAATACACCTCCCATTGCCCTACTTTAGCAAGCCTGCTGATATCAGTCACCTTGAAATACCCCTTTGTACAAGGGCCAGCCCTATAAGCGCCGTGGTGCATGTGATAACTGTATAATGCTGTAGTGAAACACAGTAATTACGTAGGAGTTTTGATCCCAGACATGGAAACTGTGTGTGTGTGTGTGTGTGGAGATTAATGATTTTGAGGCCATTCCCACTGCCCTACTTTAGTAAACCTGCTGATGTTAGTCACCCCAAAATACCCCTTTGGATAAGGGACACCCCTATAAGCTCTGTGGTGCGTGCAATAACTCTGTAATACTATAGTGTAACATACTAGTTAGGCAGGAGTTCTAATCCTAGACATGGCAACTGTGAAACTGTGTATGTGTTTGTGGGTGTATAGAGATTAATGATTTTGAGGCCATTCACAGTCACTACACCTCCCATTGCCCTACTTTAGCAAGCCTGCTGATGTCAGTCACCTTGAAATACCCCTTTGGACAGGAGGCAGCCCCATAAGCTCTGTGGCACATGTGATAACTGTATAATCCTGTAGTGTAACATATTAATTAGGTAGGAGTTCTAATTCCAGACATGGCAACTGTGAAACTCTGTGTGTGTGTGTGTGTGTGTGTGTGTGTGTGTGTGTGTGTGTGTGTGTGGAGAGAGATTAATGCTTTGGTGGCCATTCACTGTCACTACACCTCCCATTGCCCTACATTAGCAAGCCTGCTGATGTCAGTCACCTTGAACTACCCTTTTGGAGAAAGAGCAGCCCTATAAGCTCTGTGGCATGTGTGATAACTGCATAATGCTATACTGTAACATACTAATTATGTAGGAGTTCTAATTCCAGACATGGCAACTGTGAAACTGTGTGTGTGTGTGTGTGTGTGTGTGTGTGTGTGTGTGTGTGTGTGTGTAGAGAGATTAATGATTTGGAGGTCATTCACAGTCACTACACCTCCGATTGCCCTACATTAGCAAACCTGCTGATGTCAGTCACCTTGAAATACCTCTGTGGACAAGGGCCAACCCTATAAGCTCCGTGGCGCATGACATAAATGCAGGACCATCTAGTAGCAGTAACCGCACAGATATGAGTTTGAATCGCATCTGTGGCAATTGATTATGTCTGTACATATGTATGTATGTACATCAAAGATTTTGGCCTTATTTATAGCCAGTACACATCACAGAGCCTGACTTTAGCAGTCCTGCAGACATCATCCACCTTACAAGTACCTGTTGCCAACCATAAACCATGTCAGGTCAATGGTGCATGCGGTAAATGTGTAACTTAATGGTCCTTAAAGATTGTTAGATATTATAGATAGAGGTTTGAACCTTCCTCCCTGGCAAATGTAAATGTGTAATTAGTGTAAAATTATCACCCAATACCAGTATTTACAAGGGCTGGTGATGTTCCTCACCTTAGAAGTACCTTGGGACAACATCCATCTTATAAGCTTTGTGGCATGTGGGATAAATGTGGTACACTGTAGTAACAATACCTAGCTAGATAGGGGTTTGAATCTCAGTAATGACAAGTGTGTGTGAGTCTGTAATCAGTATCCTGTGTGGAGGTTGCTGTGATTGTGTAATAACAGGATGCATTGTGCGGTGGCTTTTGCTAAATTATTATATTGAGGACCTGCTATATGTCACAATGTCCACCTTACAAGGACAACAGATGTCAAACACCAGAGAGGCTGGTGTAGACAATCTATCACCCTAGATGTGACATTATGGATCAGTGAACAATACAGGCAACACTTGTATTACTCAGAGAACACTCTCCACCCATGTCTCATACACAAACACTCTTGGCTAGGCAACAACCACTATATTGGTAGTTCCTTGCATAATGCCTCACAGATAGTAACCACTGTGTGATTGCAGTGGACTACATGCCTGATGACCACAACAGTGCCACTGACATCAGAAAGTACTGTGATGTGTAACATTTCCTGACTGAGTGTGTGTTATCCAGCAAGTAAAAGGACAAGGCCCCCTGTTCCATCCTTACAATAGGTAAATACATTATTACAGTGGTCCTTTTGCTATGTTCTCTACTGGCTGCCTGCAACAACTGTAGAGTCTGCAAATGTAACCCACAAAGGGAATACTATGTCTTATACACATGCCCTGTATGGACAGATGCCACTAACTCCACTGAATACCTGTACTGTGCTGTCAATGTAGGTGCAAGCATGACCTCAGTTCCATAGCCAGGTATCCCCAAATGAGGTCAGGAATGCTACATCAGAAGATAACAATTTGTACACACAAAATGCCCAAGAGACCTCAAGTACACTTCCACATGTTAAAGAACATGCATGTAGGACAAGTGCACAACCCAGAAACTGTCCATATTATGGAATATAGATCACATACATGGGAAGCAGTGCACATCACTGGCCACCCACAATAGTAACCCAGATGAGTGGATGTTGAATACAATACCCACCTCTGGGGACCACTCCAAGGACTACACCACTGAACCACACTACAGACCATTGTCATGTGGCCTGATGCCAAGGTATTCCCTTTGCCTAGCCCTGTACAGCCTGTGAAGCAATGAACTTATGCATCTCAATACTGACAAGTGTGTGTGTGTGTGTGTGTGTGTGTGTGTGTGTGTGTGTGTGTGTGTGTGTGTGTGTGTGTGTGTGTGTGTGTGTGTGTAGATTAATGATTTTGAAGCCAGTCACAATTGCTACACCTCCCATTGCCCTACTTTAGCATGCCTGCTAATGTCATTCACTTTGAAATAAACCTTTGGCCATGTATCAGCCATATAAGCTCTGTGGCAATTGTGATAACTGCGTAATACTACTGTGTAGCAAACTAATTAGGTAGGGGTTATAGTCCTGATCCTGCCAACTGTGATAATATGTATGTTTCCCTAACAGAGTGTATGTGTATCTCCATTGACACCTGCTTTTGTGGACATTTACATGTACTACACTTCCCTTATCCCTCGCTTAGCACTGTTGCTGATGTCACTCACCTTCAAAGATACCTTCAGTCAGCTCTTCAACATGTAATCTCCGTGGTGCATACAATAACTGCATAACCCTGACTATGCATTGCTATTACAGGGTTATGCAGTTATCGCATAACCCTGACTATGCATTGCTATTACAGGGTTATGCAATAACTGCATAACCCTGTAATAACAATGCATAGTCAGGTAGGGGTTTGAAACTCAGTACTGATAAGTGTGTGTGCTTGTGTCGTCAGTATCCTGTGTGGGTGTTGGGGTGATTGTGTACTGACAGGATCCATTGCAGCGTGGGTTTTGCTACATCATTATATTGAGGGCCTAGATGTCCCATTCTCCACAATTACAAGGCCAACAGTTTTCAAACACTCTAGAGGTTGTTGTAGACAGTCCTCAACCATAAATGTGAACAGCCATGTGCAATTACTCTGACGATTAGTAAACAATATAGGCAACTGTTATAATACCCAGATACCACTCCCCTCCCATGGATCATACACAAACACGCTTGGCTCTTACTCTCTTACACCCTTCCTGTCTTACTTTGTCTCTGTCTCACTGTCTCTCTGTCTCTCTCTCCCTCTCTAGTGGATGTGGAAAAGTGCATCTGTTTTGCATAGGCAGCAGCTTGAGCCTTGTAAGGAATGCTTATGATCAGCTGATGGCCTGTGCACGAATTGCAGTCCCCACTTGCTAAGTGCTTGTAGAACAGCTGTGGTATCATTCCTATAGCCAATTGCATGGAAACACACTCCTATAACTAAGCAGTTCATGTGGGTGTTGGCCATTTTCCTTCACTGTGAGCAGGACTTCATGTGGGTGTTTGACAAACAGCATTACAGAGGGTAGTTGGAAATACCTCTTACAACATACACTGTGGGCACAGGCAAACAAACAGGAAGGGGATGTTCCAGACATGGGGACAGAATGTAAGTACTGCTGTTCTACAATTGAAGTAATGTTAGTTTAACAGGGTTGTGTGGATATGGCTGTTCTACATGATTTAAAGTTCGGCATGACAGTGTTATGTGGTTGAAAAAACTCTCACCTGTAGGGCTGTCCAGAGTTTAGAGTCTTACATGTGTCGTGTTACTCATGCATTTCCTATCTTTAGATATGCAGTAGCATACTCTGATGATTGCAGTCAGTACATGGAGACATTAATGTGAGTTACTGACTTCATTTCCCTCAGAAGAGCTATGTCACAACAAACCATGTTACACCAGGAAATGCCTCAGTTTATCACAGCAATATGTCAATATTGGCCCTGTGTTTGTGCCTCCGTCCCCAAAGGCTGTCACCCTTTGTCCATATGTCATGCAGTAAGAGGTGCATAAGTACAGTACATCATTATTTACTGACATCATACTTGATAACAAGCCAGTGAGATATCAGACTGCTAGACATGTTATGCATAGTAGGCCTTATATTTGAGGACAAAACCTGGACATTCTGTTGTAGTGTGCACAGTAGTGAGGTCTGTGTACTTATGGTGATTATTGACAGAGTGTGTATTGTGAATATGTTACTTGGCCTGTGTACAGACTGTGGTAGATGTCATTGTTCTTGGTCCTGTTCTATTTGATGCTGCATGCTGCTCCAGTTTATGGTACCCTATCAGTGTACATGTTTGTAGGACCAGACTGACACATGTCCCATACCACAGTCAGGCATCAGGCTACACTGTGTATTCGCCCAGTATATGTAGGGTTACTGTGTGAGTGACTCATATGAGGCTAGTTTTGTTTATATATACACACACACACACAAATATATATATATATATATATATATATATATAAATAGTCTGAATCCACAATCACCGAACACACTTTAACGAATGTGCTTTCACCGAAAAAGCGCTTTCATTAAAGTGCGTTTACAAAAAATAAATAAAAAACAATAAATCCACTTTTATGCAGGGGGCAAGCCCCTACTTTAATATTCTCACTCCGAGATCGCACTACAGTGAGGAAAAGGAAATATTCCCTTTTTCGCATGATCTCCACAACAGTCATTCCCCCACGACTCCCTCTAGCTGCAGGCATACGTCCGCAAAAGTGCTTTTTCGGTAAAAAGCACGTTCGCAGAAGTATGCCTGACTGTTTGTGCTTTGGTGAAAAGATCCTTCAGGGATCAGTACCAATCCCAAATATATATACAAAGACTCACTCCTCCAAGAAAAGGAAACCAGTCTGGTGGACCCCTGCCATAAACAAGCTATACAATAGAAGGAGGAAACTAGTGCAGAAAAGAGTAAAATCCCCAGGTGGGGAAGACATCCCTGATCAGTATCAGCAAGAAACTACGATATCTCATAAAATCATCCAAGGCTAGCTTCGAAAGAAAAATTGCCAAAGACACCAAAGATAACAAGGCATTATTTAGCTATGTCACGAATCTAAGTGGCAATTCCCAGATCTGCTCAAAGTTAGTGCAGAATGGCACAAAATACAATGAACTAACCGATATTGCCAACATCCTGGCAGACAGGTTCAGTGAAAACTTCATGCCCCTCTCACCCCCAAAAGGGCCCATAACCATACCAGAAGAATGTAGTGCACCTGAAATCACACACACTCAGGTTAAAACAGCCCTCTCCAAAGCCAAAAACGCAGCATCAATGGGACCAGACGGTGTCACAGGCTGTGTCCTACATGAGCTCAAAGATGAACTAACCCCTTACCTAAACACACTGCTCAAATTCAGCCTCTCCACAGGCTACATGCCCCTAGAGTGATGCACAGCAACAGTTAATCTGCTCCACAAAGGTGGAGCCACAACAGACCCCAGGAACTATCATCCTATAAGCCTGACTAGCTTGGTCTGCAAGGCTATGGAGTGCATCATCATGGATCTCATTAACAGAGACATTGGGAACCTCCAAACACTGGCCCTTACCCAGTTCGGCTTTGTTAAGGGCAGATCATGCCTCCTAAACCTGGTGGACTTCTTTGAGACAGTTACCAAGGCTATAGATGAGGGAAAGGTGGTCCACACAGCCTACCTAGACCTCGCAAAGGCCTTTGACACCATTCCCCATTCTGGTATTACAGACAGGATCACCAGCCTGAACATAAACCCCTACGTCAAGCGATGGGTTGCCAACTGGCTCTCAGACAGAACCCACATGGTAAGAGTTGCGGGAGCCAGGTCTGACTCTAAACAGGTTACCAGTGGTGTTCCCCAGGGCTCAGTCCTAGGACCCCCTCCTGTTCAGCATATACTTCTCAGAGGTAAAGGCAAGCACAGGAGGTCTATGGCTGACCAAGTTCACAGAAGACTGCAAATTAGGGTCTATAATTGATTCTCCAGCTGACATAGGCATCCTCCAAAAGGGTCTCACTGAGACAGATACCTGGCTTTAAAACCATGTTCTCATGCTAAATGCCAAAAAGTGCATAGTCATCCCCTTTGGAAAAAACAAAGTACCCACAAATTACCACATAGGTGGTAGCCCCCTAAATACGGAAGTAGATAGTAATCTCTACTTTGATAATCACATTGCCAAAGTGGTTAGAAAATCCTTCTATGTGGCCTAACTAATCACAAAAGGGTTTGCATCCAGATCAAAAGAGGTCATTGTGCCCCTCTACGCATCACTCATCAGACCCATCATAGAGTACAGTGCCCCATTTCGGATGTACCTCACAAGACACCTGCAACAGCTGGAAAGACCACAGAAGTACCTCACCAAGAGGATCACTGGCCTCAAACAGATGCCCTATGCAGCTCGACTGAAGAAACTCCAGCTGTACTTGGTTGCATACCACCTACTCAGAGGTGATCTCTGCCTGACATACAAAGCTATGTCCAACCCAGAATTGATGGACATGCTCCACCTAAAGAAAACCATATCCCCTCGAGCCACATGCTCTAGGGATCTAAACCTCACCACAACAATAAATAGGATGAGCTGGAGGGATAGATTCCTGTCCCAGAGACTTCCCATGCTCTGGAACAAGATTCCAATCTACATTAGGCAGAGCTCCTCACTAACACTCTTTAGGAGAAACCTTGATGAGTGGATGGGAAACAGGAAGTTTACCCCGGGGATCACTTCATTGGATCTGCTGGACAGAGGCACAGGGAACTAATCTAAAGGGGTGGCGAAAGCCAACACATTCCAGCTAGGCTTATAAATGCCTTTGGGCAGATAGCCTAGTACCTACCTATGAACCAATATATATATATATATATATATATATATATATATATATATATATATGAATATATATAAAAATAATTTACACACACACACACACACACACACACACATATATATATAGATATGTGTATGTACATGCATGCATATATATATATATATATATATATATATATATATATATATATATATATATATATATATATATAGCCATATCCTCGTTATGTGTAAACATGACTGTTGTATATACCTTCCCAGATGTATCACATGGTATTTAGCTGATATGTGTATATTTAGATATAACAACATACTGATTCAACACTAATTTCAGTAACAAGTGCTACACAATGATAGAAGTCAAAGCAGTAGTTTACTATTATTCAGTATGTGTGCTGACAGATATATTGGAAAAAACAACAATCATTTTCACAGCTGTGATGGCTTAGTGGTTAGCTGCTGTGACTGTAGTGTACAGGGTCCTGGGTTCAAGACTTGCAAAGGCTGTTTATTTTGTTGCTAGGCAGAACAAGGGCTGTTAAATACAGAGTGGTTAAGGCAGTTTTGAGCAGCTTTAAGTGGGTTTGCATGGTTTTGCACAATGGTAAGCACTGCTAATGTACTGTTAAATGAAAAGGCGCTTACACCATATAGGCATTGCTTACCAGTGCGTAAATCTGCTTAGCATTTACATGTAAGTAATGCTTACTCCTGCTAAGCATAGTTTAGCCTTGGTAATCAGTGATCACATTTTAGTCTAATAAAATAGCAGGGTAATGACATCTTTAATAAGTGTATTTAATTCCATGTACATAACATGCTTCTATGTGCTGTCATTACAGTAGCAAATAGTGTTTCATACATGGGTAGTATCCCAGGTTATATGCAGTCACACTTGCATGTATTGTATCATTACGTTACTACTGTTAACAGTGCTTTCCCAAGTAAGAGTAGATTGCAGATTGTAGTACTGGAACCATACACCCCTGCATGCAAAGCTGGATTCTGAGTACTGACTATTGTTCTATCTGTTCTGTTTAAACAAAAACTCAGAATCTACCTTAAAAGCCACTGGATGTGTCCCTGCTCTAATCCTGATTAAAGTAATTTCCTTCAATTAATCCTTCTTTTCTCTTCCCTATTCTTCTGTACCTCATGCTTCTTCCCTTAGCTTTCTTTCTCTACCTTTACAGACTCCTTTCTTCATTTTCCTCCTTATGGCTATGAATCTCTTTCCAACAAGTATTTGTCTGTTTATATCTGCTCTCTCTCTATTGCTGCTTCTCTTTCCTTGATCTTACACTCTCTCTTCTTGGTGTTAAAATATGTTAGTATGTTCAACATGATGTTACTTAGTTTCCCTAGGAAGTTAAGTCCTTTTCTTTCTTTTGGTAACATTTTCATTTCTCTTTCCCTGCTTCAACACTTTCTGTTTTCTTGGTTTTAGAATTAGGTAACAATGTGTATTATGATATTATTTGGATTATCTACATAGGTAAAGTTCTATTCTTTTGTGTAACCATTTTCTTTGTCTATATCCTACCAGTCTGTATTTGTTAATTGTGCTCATGATGTATCTCCTTTTGTCTAAATGTGGAGCTTTTCTCCCCGGGCCTCTGCTGAAAATGGAAATATATCCAGTTGGACTAGCCCGGTCAACAAATGTAAAATAAAATAAATAATAATAATAATAAAATACTGTGTTCTTGGTTTGTGTGCTGTGTGTTATTAAGTACTTGCTAATGTTTATTGATCTGATATGTGGATACTAACTGTAGACTATGTGTATAGGACATGGCATTGACTACTGCTGTCATGTAGTAATGTAATGTAGTAATGGCATAACTATCAGTGTCAGACGTCTATCTGTGAAAAGATTAATCCTAATGCATAACCTGTTGGCTAGCTGATTTCTGTCTGTCTTCTGTACAGATATGCAGATGTCTGGTATCCATCTTGGCTGCTTACAGGCAATCTATGCTTGACTGACACTGACATGTCTGCCCAGCTGTGTTATGAATGCCACAGCTAGGAAACCCCACCCTGTATGCACCACATGCCATGGATACCTCAACTAGACTACTACAGTCAACAGAACATGCTGGGGTACAGGTCTCCAACCCAGACACTGGCTATGTTATGTAATATATGTTGCATATATGTCAATTGGAACACCTCACTGGACCTCTGCAAGAAGCAACAAGATGATTGGATGCTGCATTTAACTGTCACCTTGAGGATCACTCACGTGGCATCAGTTAATAGATGGCCTGCTGACAAATGTCAGGTGGCATGATACCACTGTACCCACATCCCCTACTCTTCTCATCTCTCCATGGACAATATCCTGGCACACCTAGGAACACCTGCACCTATGTACCCCAGTACTGACAAATGTGTCAGTGTGCATTGCTGAGAGAAACAGTGTCCATGTGTTTGTAAACTTGCAGTTGATAATGCCCTGAGGACTTTATCACACACTACAAACCCCATTGCCATAGTTGGAAATGGCTGCTGCTGTAATGGACAATACATATACCTTGTTACACCCTTCACACTATGGACTACCTGGAGCTTGCAGTACCAGCACAATACTCTTGTACAAATGGGTAGATAGGCATGGGTTACCCTCTGAGTCCTGACAAGTGTGTGTATGTGTGCAAGTGTGTATATTTGTAGGATACAGCATTCTGAGGCCACATTCTCCAAATACAATACACCTGGCGATACAGTATAAGGGATAGTGATGTTGCTGACATTAGGAGAGCCATGACAAACCATCACCATACTATCCCTGTGGCATGTGCAATAAACGCATATCCCTATAGTAGCACTGATGAGATAGACAAGGGGTTGTATTACAGTCCTAGTAAATGTGTGATTGTGGGTATGTCAGAGTATTATCATGGGTTTCAGTGAGTAAAATATCCAATGTGGGGTGTGGGTGCTGGGTATACTGTCTTTACACCATGACACCCCCAGTACATGTCCTAAGGTCCACTGTATGAGGATCAGTGTCACCATCAACCATACAGGTAAGTGAGTATACTATCCAGCCCAATGATGCATGTGCTGTGTGCAAATTATCTGTAACAGAATGGACTCACTGACAAGGTAGTTAGCACTGATACACATAGGTCTCTCTGATGTGTCTGTGACTGTTATGTGTTTGTCAGTATGTATATGACAGTTTGTCATACTATGTATTGTTCATTAACACCCAGTACATCCCCCATTGCCATACTGTACAAGGCCTGGTGATGTTCCATACTTAACAAGAAACTCGGGACATACCTCATCCTAAAAGCTGTGTGGTGTGTGCAATTAAGGCCAAACACATTAGTAGCAATAAGTACCTAGGTGGGGTTCTACTCTCAGTTTTGCCAAGTAAGTGTGTGTGTATGTGAAGGGATCTACTTCAGTTTGCAAAAAATACATGTACCAGGACGTTATCTCTCTGACAACTGACTTGCAAATGCTAACATTTCAAAGGAATCATGTCATGGAAATTCATTCCATCAAAACTAGTAGTAGATGTATAGCTGTACAGCGATACTGGAGTTTGTATATATAGTTGGTTGTCGATGTTGTGGACACAGCTGCCCAAATTGGGGTTATTGTTGTCAGTATCCCCCCACTTAGTCTGCTGTAATACTGTACAGTTTATGTTAACAGGTTAAGTAGTTGTCACTCACACTATGTGCGGCTGTACACCACCCCACACCCTCCAAAGTGAAGGGTTGTGCCACCCACACCAGCACATCTATGTTTACCAACTCCAGAGTTGTTGTACATTGGGGAAGGGGACATATACCCTGCCAGTATCATGATTATTTACTGATGTGATGTTTTGCCTATTTTGTCTTGGCGGAATTACATAGGCTAAAATGGGTTCACTACAAAATTAAGTACATCCATGTGTACAGTATTCTCTGTGTATTGCATCAATACCAAAGCCTGTGTGTGTGTGTGTGTGTGTGTGTGTGTGTGTGTGTGTGTGTGTGTGTGTGTGTGTGTGTGTGTTATACACAAACAGGTGATGTGTGTCACCCAGTACACTTACCATTGCCCACTTTAGAAGGGCTGCTGACATCAGCCACCATGCACTCACCTGTATACACCTCTCAGACCTATCAGCCATGTGGCACATGCAGTAACTGTTATACAGACCTGTTATTTGTGTTCAGCTGTACCCAGGATATGACACTGTCAGTGTGTCACCACAGTGCCATACCCCTTGTAGGAATCAACAGCAGACCACCATCCTGCTGACACATAGACACCTACAACACAAACTGAATACATTATGGAGACCACTATACGTCAGTGTTAATAACAGCTATAATGCATCATGGCTGGACAGCTACATATCCAGACATGTAAGCATTAAACTTTCCTGCTGAGAACATGTTACACAGCATTACATTGCTATACCTTAGTACATTCACTCTCTGCATCAGAACCATATTAGCCTATCCCTGCATCGATGATATGGATGACGGGGATGTGGCACAGGTATCATCATATGCACAAGCTGTGTTATGGGTTTGCCAGAGACCTAGGCTGAGCCATTTGGTTGACATCATGTGTGTGTGTGTGTGTGTGTGTGTGTGTGTGTGTGTGTGTGTGTGTGTATGTGTGTGTTATGGGGGGGTTTCATTATTAATTGGGCTGTGCAGATGTGGTGTGTGTAGGTATGGAGGTGCCCTAACTGAGTTGGTGATGTGTGTGTGTGTGTGTGTGTGTGTGTGTGTGTGTGTGTGTGTGTGTGTGTGTATGCACACATTTCGGCCATGTGGCTGCCCTATACAGGGGTTTGTTGGACAGTTACAGACCGTACATGGCAGGGTGTGCAGTTCACTGTCTCTGGCCATGGACATGAGAACTGTGCCTGCCACAGCTTTCATGGGCACAAACCAGGTACAAGGCCAGATATGGTACTCTCCCTTGATGATGAGAAATATCCGCTGGAACTGGGTCCCATGTGCACATGGCCTGCTGTGTTGTAGTATGGACAGCAGCCCCCTGCATTGCTGGTGCTGGTACTGCCACTACGTGAGTGGCTGTGACTTATTGCACATCCACGTAGACCTCCACCTGTTGGTGCTGCTGACCTATGTTCACATGGCTATTGCTCTACTCCCACCATATGCTCTAACACAGACATTACATGGTCAGGGATTCCCACCATCTCACCCAACCATCTGTCCAGGACCTCTGCAAAATAACGGTGGGCACCTGCAAGATCATGGATGTTGTCAATAACAGCAGAATGAGTAGCTCTCTGGAGCCTCCAACTCTGTCTGGTATAACATTCCATACATGCCTGTGCCTCCATGATGGCCCGAAACATGTGTCTGGTGACACCTGCTGTGGCACTTCTGCCAGGGGCATGATGGCCAATAGACCACCTATGATCACCCCTGTACATCTGCCTGTGTGGTACCTCGCCGGTCATCCAGCTATGGCTGCTGTGTACAGACACACTTGCCATATTCCCCACACTGTCCTGTCCCATGCCACAACCTGCCAACAGTCCCTAATCTATGGAAACTAGTGATGGGGTGTGTATAGGCAATGTGACTGTGTGCAGGGATGGGGTGGATGACAGTGGGATGTCAATCAATGGCACAGCTTCAGCCCCTGACAACCCCGCCTGTACGTCCCCATACCTGTCATCATTGTCAGAGTCTGTATGAACACTAACATCAGTTTGCCTGCAGGAGGTCCCTGAACCACCTTGCCACCTGTGAGGGGAAAACAGAAAATGTACTTTAAGACCTGTATGTCATTGCTTACCCTCTACACACACTCACACACACACACACACACACACACAAGCACACATGCACACTCACTCACTCACACACAAACACAAACACACACACACACACTTACAGGTGGGGTGACACAAAAATATTACACAGGCCTCTCAGTACCCAACTGCCAACATGCATGACATATGGCACTCAACAGCATGCACTGCAGCTATACTCAAGCCCTGTTACCAACATTATACATATCTGTGATGCATGAGTTGTGTTAGTAGGTTATTTCCCTTCCCCTGGAAAACACTGTACCCATGTACACATGATTGCTGTGCACCTGTTCACCACCCTGGCATGTACTGTGCACCATACCTCACAAGTGTACACACCATTGCTGAATGTGTATATGTGTGGCAGTTAAGTTTGCTCTGTTGCTCTCAGCCATTATGTGTTTGTCTGACACATATCTGGGTTGATATGAGGACAGATGTCAATAGTGAATGCCTGACATGATTTGCAGATCTCATCATCAGAAGTGCATGTATGACCAATAAAATCCAATTACACTGACAACCTTCAACGCTTACTGTGGCTGTGAAGAGTGTACACACCCTTATTGACATGCCACCCTCTTCCCTGATATGCCATGGGGCCACAGTACTGAGTATGTTAACATTACACACTCTTGATATGTGACATATGACCTGTGCAATCAAATGCAGTATCAAACAAATGTGTTAGTTGTGTAGATGTTGATTGAGATGCATACAATATGTGCATTGCATAAGTGTGCACACCCTTAACACAGTGGTTTGTTGCAGCACCTGTTAAGTGAACTACAGCAGTCACTATTCCTGGAAGGGGTATACTACCATGGCCCATCTTCACATACCATTATTTGGTCACTCTGCCCTACAAATCTCCCCCACCTCTGCCCTTGGAGGTCACACAGTGCCCTCACTATTGCTGTGGAGTCAGGGTTATGTCTGGCGCAATGCATGATCTTGACTGTGTTCAGATATAGGCATTCTTAGTGAGCTTTGGATGTATGCTTCAGTTCACTGTTGTGTTTCAGGATGACACCCCTCCTCATCCTCAGCCTTTTTGCAGATGCTTGACAACTATGGGCCACACATGAGTGTCATTTTGCAGTGTCCCATATTCAGAACACCATGTATACTGGCCTAGTTCCTGCTAATGAAGAGCAAACCTAAAGGTGTACACTGGCACCAGCAAGGAGCAGATGGGGATGGTGGGCCTGAGGTGGAGTGAAGCATTGCTTGTGCAGCACATGTATCTTTATTAATGGTGTCTGTAGGTTTCAGCCTTGGTCTCGGTACACCATTACACATTGCAACACATGCCTTTGG
>NC_056738.1:570562980-570635480 GCF_019279795.1 Protopterus annectens | reverse complement strand
AACATTAAGGTATATGGCTGTACATTTTCATACATTTCACCATGAGAACAGTAGTGGGCTACAGCTTACTGTCTTACACACAGTTCTGTTTGTCAGTGTGATAGTGACATTTTAAGTTAAGTATTGTTATGCAACAGATGCATTTACATTGTGGCAACTAATACTTTTCCCCCTAGGGGTTGAGTACAGAGTGTAATTGGAAGCTGCTGAACTACATCTGTAATTAAGTGTTGATTGGTTCTTATCTTCAAAGTAAGTGTTTTTTTACTGGTGTACTACTTGAAGGCCTTAACCTGGACAGCAAAGTATGTTATGTTTCTCAGATTACTGTATCAAATGTTTTGTTTGAGAGTTGCATTAATCAGTTATTATGTATTCCAAACACCTGCTATAAGAAATGGCATAAACAACTGAAATAGTACACAGATAAATATTTCTATGTATGCAAACTTGTGTGTGGTGTCATGTCCTTTGCATTGTGTGTGGGTATATGTTTCTTGCAATAAATCTCATTTGTAGGAAAGAATCAAACACTGGGCATTTTAAAAGGTGGTAAATGTAGGAATAATGGCTGTTTGATATGCTGTGCTCCCTCTATATATACTATTCTTATAGATATCTATAAGTAGTAATATATTTATATGTGTATATGTGTATACACACACACACACACACACACACATATATATATATATATATATATATATATATATACATACATATATATATATATATATATATATATATATATATATATGTGTGTGTGTGTGTGTATATATATATATATATATATATATATATATATATATATATATATATATATATATATATATATATATAATATGTGTGTGTGTGTGTGTGTGTATGTATAATTGGAATGTTTAGTGCTTCCACATTGTACATTCCCTATGGTAGACTTACTGTTCTGCATGATATGTTGCAGATATCATCCTGACATTATACAGCTGAGATGGCTTACTGTTAACTTGTTGTGGGTATGTTGTGCAGGATCCTGGGTTCAAAACTTGTAAGCGCTGATTATTGTGTTGCAAGGCAGATCTGTTCAGCTGTGGAGGAAGGGAAAATGGCAATAATTACAAGAGATCCCTAATTTGGGCCCCTTCACCCCCATTAACAGTGCCTTTGGTCAGATGTTTTGCAGTAAGAGGTTCAGAGTGTGGATCCAATCTGTGAATGCAATACATACACACACACACACACACACACACACACACATATATATATATATATATATATATATATATATATATATATATATATATATATACATACATATACATACATGCATCTACATATAAATGCATTTTCCCTATTGTTGAATGACTGTGCTGCATGATATGACTGAGAAAACATGACATTTATGCACAGCTCAAATGGCTTAGTGGTAAATCACTGTGGCTATGGTGTACAGGGTCCTGGGTTTGAGATTTGTAAGAGCTGATTATTTTGTTGCTGGGCAGAACAATGGTTGTTGGATACAGAGCGATTAAGGCACTTTTAAGTGGTTGTAAGTGGGTTTACTTGGGTTTGCGCGATGGTAAGCAATGGTAACTTTTGGTTAAATATGCTTACAGACAGCCTGACAGTGCTTAATCTGTGTAGCCATTGCTTGCAGCCACACAAATAGGCTTAAACCCACTTACTACTGCATAAAAGTGCTTACTCCCGCATGCAGAGGGAAGACAATAGGGAAGGTAGCTAGGGATGTGCAGGATGGGAGTAGGGAAGGTCCATAGCTGCCCATTTCTTCTACAGCAACAGCTGTGCATAAATACTGAATTTGTAGGTAGATTTGGACCCACAAACTCCAGAGATGGGGGCTGAATTCAACAATAATATGTTGTGAAGCCAATTAGACCAGATTACATGTGTCCAGTGGACATGTGTGTGAAATGGACAGCTATGTATGGGGCAATTTTTTTTTTGGAACAGATTGCCCTTTTTTATAATGTGAAGGTGTGATGTTGGTGAAGGATAGTAGGTATATTTGCAGAGGTAGGTTGAGTAGGAAGACAGACAAGACAGACAAGACAGCATACAAGGGCAGTATATGACACATGTGGGAGTTAACACCTTGGATGGAGAGGGGGTTTGGAAATCGGAAGCCCATGAGCCCCTAAATGGAAATAGTGGAGCTTAGGTCCCCACCCATGGTCATTCACCACTGCACCTTCATGGCCCCGAAGGTGGCTATGCTGGTGGCTGGGTAGGAGGGGCAGGCTGACCCTCTAAATGCACCATACAGCCCTCAAGCTGGTGTAGCAGATCTTAAAACTTCCTTCGAAGCTCCATATGCACCAATCCCTGGACCTAACTATGGGTGACAGTTTCCTGTCCCTACCTGCTCCCAAGGGGGGGGTGAACCCCATCCCCTGAGGCAGTTCCACCTAAAGGTGTTGCAAGACCAGCAGACAAGGAGGTCTCAGGATGGGTCCCAAATGTTCTGGAGCCGGGTGCCATGGCCAGATGAGGTGGGAGAGGTGGATCCGCTGGGACTGACCTTCCCAAATGTACTATGGTGTTGCATTTTTAAAACATATGTGGGTTAGTAATAGTCAACACAATCCAGGGCTAGTTGTAACAGCATGCATAGATATTTCCATTAACCCAAATCACCAGATTTGGAACAGTTGCATAGCAAACAGAACACATGCATATATGGAACCACAGTGGCCATTACAAAGGCATGCAAGTTACATTGATAGCAACAGGCCACCAATGATAGTATTTCAACATGGAACATTAATAGAAACATATTTCAATATTTATTGAACAATAGGACATATGTCCCAACAGTAGGTTTGGTGTAAACATACCCATTGATTTGTGTATTTAGATTATTGTTGCAGATATGTTGGGGGGGAGAGAGAGATGTCAGTTAACAACTTATATATCCTTGCAGTTCTCACAACTTTAATGATCATTGCTCTAAACATTAATGTACAGGCACTATTACAATACCCTATGGCCTTGGTTTGGCCAGTGGTATGTTTGCAAACAGTGTATACTTCAACTGTCTTATAGCTAAATTGTATATCTCTTACCTGGTATACCTGTGGAGGGAATGTTTGTTAACACTACCTGTTTCTACACTTATTCCCAGATTCTATTCTGAGTTAATATTAAGCACATACCTCTCAATCTCTTATTGCACACACTCTGGTCAAAGCTTGACAACATGGGGGTACAACTAGGAACATATTTTGAATATTGCTCTCATAAACTTGGAGGGCTGATAGAGTGACAGGATTTGTTTTCATACATATTAACTGAAGGCTTTGAGGTCTGAAAATCAAATGTATGTCATTATTTGCTGACTACAAATTGGAGATCATCCCACTGATGTGCCACAGGGACAGAGGAACAGGCAGAACATATGAGCCAATTATCTGGATATTCTGAAAGGATGTATACAGTTGAAAGGTACGATTATGCATACAGCTTACTACCACTCCCAGGATTCAAACCATGGCTGTGTCTGATAAAAATACCACAAAGGTGTCAGCAGAGTGTGCTATGTGAATATTGCTGTCTATCTCTTCAGTGTTTTCTGTCTAAATCTCTTGTGGTTGTACAATCTGACCTTGTAATTACAACAGTCTCATACAGACATTCCTAGACATATTTTTATGTAGCACAGTATGAGAAACAGTGCTTCACACAGCAGTACTATTCTGATATCAGATGTTACTGAATGCTACATGTCAGCCATACAATACCAGAGTAAACACTACCAGGCCAGGATTTCAATCTTTATTGGCAGGCACAGTTTACTTATCTGACAGACCTGTGGAGGGAATGTTCGTTAGCACTACCTGATTGTTTCCACACATGTTCCCAGATTCCCAGTTAATATTATGCGCATACCTCTCAATCTGCTAATGCACACACTCTGGTCATAGCTTGACAACATGGGGTAGAAATAGGGACATATTTTGAATATTGCTCTCATAAACTTGGAGAGTTGCTAGAGTGACAGGTTTGTGTTCATATGCATTTTCTGAAGTTTTGAGGTCTGAAAATCAGATGTATGTCATTATTTGCTGCCTAAAATTCTGAGATCATCCCACTGATTTGTCAGGAGACAGGGTAACAGGCAGAAAATATGAGCCAACTATCTGGACATTCTGAACAAATGTGTACAGTTGAGAGGTATGATTATGCATAGAGCTTACTACCTCTCCCAGGATTTGAACCATGGCTGTGTCTGATAAAGATACAACAATTTTAGTTTCAGCAGAGTGTGCTGTTTTGATATTGCTGTCTATCTCTTTAGCTTTTCCGTCTAAGTCTCACTTGGTTGTACAATCTGACCTTGTAATTACAACAGTCTTATATAGACATTCCTAGACATTTTTATTATGTAGCACAGTGTGGGTAACAGTGGTTAATACAACATTACTATTCAGAGACTGCAACACTAAAAATGCCATACAATACCAGAGTAAAGACAACCAGTCCAGGATTTAGAGCTTTATTGCCAGGCAGTTACAGTTTTATTTAAGTACAACCTATATGGGACTATTACTGTCTTATTGTTTGGTTTATTCAGTACAACCCATACACAAAACAGTTTGTATACTGGCAGCTGACTTTCTACTATTTTTATATTTATTTGGTATGACTGCTACAAGCAGGATTGTTACTCACCAGCCTCATGATGCAGCCTTTGCAGCCTAATCGCATGGGCTTCCTGATTCACAGCCCACTCAGCTGCAGCTGTAAGGGAAATAGAGAAATATTTAGCCATACCTATCCATCATATACACAGGCTGGACATTATTAAACAGTTACTGGTATGAGTACTTACACACTGCTGTAACATCACCCCTCTGCCTTGATTCTTGGACCGACTGGTCCATGAGCTCCCTATTCCTCCGTTTCATGTTGGCATAATGGTGCCTGACCTGCTCATCAGTCTGAGGAATACCAGTAGCACTGGTGAGGTCACGGGTGGGATAGGCCAAGGATTCTGCTTTATACTGGGAGCCTTGGTACTGGCCCTGCAGCAGTCTCTCATCATATTTTTTACCAGGAGTCCTACCATGACCTTGGTCTCCTGTATGCCCCAGCACTGTGCACAGAAGCACATTCCCTCTTCGACTCCAGCCATTCTGCCTACAGTGGGGAAGTTGCAACCAGTTATGAACTGTATTCCCACCTGTGGGGTTTAAATACGGCTGATTTCCTGCCCTTTGCCATGATTGGACGGTTTTGAATATGCTGAGCTAAGCTAAGCTACGGGCAAACCTGCTTAGCTAAGGTTGTCATTGCTTAAAGGGGCGGGTTCAGCACTGCTTACCAATGGGCAAATCCAGTTAGCTTGACTACTCATTGCTTAGCAGTCATATTTACACAATGGTTACACCTGATAAGCAGAGCTATGCAGTGCTTAGCATTGCTTATTTTTCATTTTATAGACTATCTGCTGTATGGCATTGGTTCATCATTCATTACATATTATAAATTTGTTTACTGTCCCTGACATCCCCCAATGTGCTTTCATTATATTTATTCATGTGTGACTATACTGTACAAGGCACTTGTGTTTATATGGGATTTCACAACTTTATTAAACTAACACCTCACATCTGGACCTAATGGAGTACTCCAGTTAAAAAATATATGTTATTTAGTGGGCAATACTAAAAAAAATTGTTTATGTACTGCTTTCACATGTAAAATGTGAATTGGTTACAGTGGGGATCAAATCGGGAATGGCTGCTCGCAAAGCATACGCTCTAACCACTACACTATTGCAATACTGCTTATGTTGGATGTCTCTTGCTATTTAACTTTTTGTGCTGCTTAAGCTGGACTAAGCATAGCTAAGCAATGGGCACACCCACGCAGCTTTGCTTAAACTTTATCGCATTTATAAAAAAAAAAGTTTTGTTGTGTTATTTTAGCCATACCCTTCAGAATATCCCTGCTAATGCTAAACCTATACTTTTATCAGCTTTCTGCTTCATGGGACATTTGCCCCTTTTGCCTTTGACCACTTTTGTTTTCCTAATGGGTTGGGGGTGTTATGAGCATTCTTGCTCATTTTTAATTGCCTAAAGGCAATTCTGGGGTGCAAGGGTGTATGTATTGTGAGAGCTCTGCTCTCAGACACACCCCGTGCACTCCTACACAGCTGCGTGTCCGCTTAACAGCACAGGCAGCATGCCTTCATGAATATGCAAGGTGCATTGCCGTGCTGTACAGGAACAGTCCCTGCCATGCAGGAATAACTTATTCCTGCATGGCTGCTTGCTGAATCCAAGGGAGTGTCTGTACAGAACATACATACTATAGTTTATGGTACATTGCCTGGTCTTGTGACAGATTAAATTTCTTTGCATGGTTTAGTTAACTTGTTGATACTTTATGTCTGTGATTTCTATTTAAAGGAGAGAATGATGGTTATGATAGCTATTCGTGTTTGAAATGATTTTCTGTTCTTTCTGTGATTTCACTCTAAGTTTCTTTAGAGTATTGTTTCAAATATCAGGGAGCAGGAGCTTGCTTGACTTTCTTCTTGAGAAGTGGAGCTATGGAGCTTAGAATGTTGATAAAATTTTGATTAAAATATTTTTCTGTGTCATCGAGCTGGAGGTGCTTTAATAAGAACCAGCTGCATTGGACAAACAGATTATTAAAGACTGAGGCCTGGAATATAGTTCTGTCTGGATTGCAGGCACCGTGTTGTTTTTTGATAATTTATAAGCTCTTTCCAAAGTACGCAAGTAGGATGGTGATCACTAAGGGCATCAGGGAGAATACCCAATTGGGTCTACTTCTGATTGTTGAAAACACACTTTCTTGACAAACAGAAGATTGAACCCATTTAAGCGAAAGTGCACTACACTGAAAGTACACTTTTGCTAAAGCTGGTTCTCTGAAGTATATTACAGTGCGGATAAGGAAATATATCTTTTTTTATCCAACTGTAGTGTGATCTCGGAGTTAGTTTATTTAAGTACTGGGGGTGTGGGGGATGCAGGGGGGCTTGGCCCCTGCAAAATATGGTTCAAAGTAGGGTTTTTTTTTTTTGGTTTGGAGAACCAGCTTTTGGAAAAGTGCACTTTCGATGTAGTGCACTTTTGCTTTAATGGGTCTTGATGTTTCTTGTTTGAGATAGTGACATTTCGATCAAGAAACATAGACCTTACCAAATTATACTGAATTTTGAGAGTTATTGGTGATTATCCATTCTATAGTGATTCCTTTGCCTGTTGGTGTTTCTATTCTAGTAGAATGTGGTTACAGTCGGTGCAGCTGATAATGATTTATAGTAGCGTGCGTTTCTTCTTCTTTATCTTTCCTAATATTTTGGAAATTTGTGTCATAGTAGAAGGCATCCAGAAAAGCAAGTCATCTAGTTTTGACATATTCTGTTCATGTAACTGATTATTAAGGGAAATATGGTGACTGAATGAGTAGACTTTGCTAGACAGTGCCATGTCTAGCATTGTCATGCTGCTTGGGTTACTTGCAGGTTATCTGTGTGGACAATGGTCAGCCCTCCTGCTTCTTTTAATTGTCTGTCTTTTTTGAACATGGAATTTCCTGGCTGTAATATTTCATCATCTTCAATGTTAGGCTTTAAACAGGTTTATGCAATACAGAGTATGTCTGTTTGGTTCGGTTTAAGCCATCTGTGAAATTCAGTAATTTTGTTGTGTATACTTTTTACAGCAGTAGGGCAAACATTAATGGTGCTGTGCTGATGGTTTGTATTGGTTCTTGCATTTTGGATGGAGGAGTTAATGGTTATAGGACTCAAATTGCACTGCATGTCTCTTAATAAGTGAATCGTAACAACGAGCTGTATATGTTGTGGTAGCAGATTGTCTTATTTTGCCTTTTAGCAGTGTTTTCTTTCTGTTGATTTTATGGGCAATGAGGTGGGGGAATTAAATAAATTGTGCTGTGGGTCTGGTAAAGAGGAGGAGTTGTTATAATTTGTATTATAATGAGTGAAGTGTGGAAATCACTGCAATGCACTATAAAGCAGAATAATTTGTTAGTTATCAATGTGTGCTGGATTGCTAGGTTTGTGATTCATAACTGCTTAAATGTAGGATTGTATTGTCAGTGACAATTGAGAAAAAAGTGTTAAGTAATGTGGGGGTGGGGAAAGGCATATAAATATGTAAGCATGAGTGATGACCATGGATGGGTGATGTGAAGAGAAAAATGTGGTCTACCAGTCAAGCTGAGTACTAGCCAATCAATGTATGCATTCCAGTACAGTCTGTGTATGTAATGGCAGAGTTACAGATATGTTGTCTGGGTAAAGAGGAAAATAAAGATAAGGAAAAGAATATGACCCAGGAGGCTATATTACCAGAAGAGAAAAGCAGACAGAATATTGGGATAAAAAGAGCTGGGTATGAGTTCTGAGGTATGTGAATAAGGGGGAACTATATGGGTGGGGAAGCTAGAACAAAAACATGTACTACGTGATAAATAAGCAGAGCTAAGGTTGACTGCTTTGCCTGTATACAAACTACTTTTCTACCTGGGAAAATATAATAAGTGAATCTAAAACAAACCATAAAGACAGGGAGAGAGAGACAGAGACAGCATATAATGTGAATGCCTGGCTAAAGTAAAAGCAGCTCCTCTCAACTTAGTGTGGAAGCATTACTTGAACTCCTGTTTGGACACTTTCACAGTAGTTTATGAGAGTTTATTTAATGGCTGTATATAGTTTCTGTGCAGCTGGAGACAGGCTAAATGTCTTAATTATTTATACAATAGTATGGTCCAGTTGTCTTCACTGATGGATGGACCCTCCCAATAGCCAGAACAACAAATTGTGCAATGGGATTAAGGGGGCAGGCATCCTTGATAACTAGCTAGCAATGGGTTCCTTGCTCACTGGCACATATCTTTCTGTGATTTGCCATAGGGCTATTTCTACTCACAAAGCTAGGCAGAAGCTGTTTTATTTTCTCTCTACTCAGGAACCAATAACCATCAAACAGAGAAAAGAGCAATTACTGAATAAATAAATACAATTAAATTAAATTAATAAAGGTATATTTCTGATACAAATTTCCAGTATTAGAATTTCACTTTAGTATTGTGGTTGTCACTTACTAATACAACAAGGGATCTGTCACTTCCTGTGAGGGCTTTATAAACTGCTCCACCAAAGTTACATTTCCTTTTCCAAAATTCAGGGCAGTTATTTTGGATAACTCATGAAGACTCACTTGTTTCCACATTTGCATAAATACATAAGGAAGAACTCAGTCTTTAATTATAGTAAGATTGGTATATTACCTTGCCACAGTTGTAAATTATTTTGGAATATGGCCCATTCTAAATTATGATTTTTATATGGTTTTGCTTCACATATTATTTCATTAATGGTGATATAACTTAGATAAATTTAAAGGCATGAATTAATTGCTGTCTATCTTCTTCCACTGTTGATTTCTTCACAGCACAGGCACTGACTTATCATTTTCTTTCCATCTGTGTAAATAATAAATTCAGGCAAGGTCACATTTAAAAGTTGAAGCTCATTGCCTTGCCACCATTACAGGCTACCTATATATGCAGTGAACTTAATCTCTGATGAAAGTTTGTTTATCCAGTTTCAACTATTAAATTCCCTGAGTGAGAATTTTACCTTCAGATATGCTGTAATGAAAACTTTTAATAATGACATTTAGACTGTTTGGTAATTTGTGACCTCTTGCATTAATCTTTATCTATGACTAAAAGGTGGTGTATGCAGTGTTTTTGCTTTTCCCAACACTCTGCAGATATTAGTCAAAGTACTGTATCAGCATACTGTGGTCTTCATCACTAGTATGTTTTCAATTCACACCGAATGTAGTTGAACAGTTAAGCAGAGTAAGATTTCTTATCCCACCTTACCTCTATACTACTTGAAGTAATTTTTTCCTTTCTTTTTTCAATATAACACTGTGGTAGTTACCTTGTAGTTTCTCCATATCTAATGCATGGCTTTTCTTTATCTGTTATACCTGCAGTTGATATCCATCCATCTTGAATACCATCTGAATTCTCTAATACCTACGTGCAAGCAGAAACATCTTAAGGGGAGGTGTGGGAGAGCAAACTACTGCAGAAATAAACACTGACAAAGCAGCTGTAACAGAAACTCCTCCTTCATTTTTTTTCTTTACTGTAAACTTGCATGCCTTGAACGTAGTAGGAATTGTACAGGCAAGTGCTGGTACAGACATTCTACTCTGCACCCCAGGGTTATGGTAACAGCTAGCCAAATCTGACTCTGGTAATTTTACATTATTCTGTAACCTTTGGATGTTGCTTATTTCTAATTACAGACCAGCAAAAGTTCTTTCTCTGACTATTGCTAGCATATTTTGTGATTGTAACTTATCTGTGCTCCAAGTAAGGAGATTCTTTCTCATAACACTGAGGCTTCCTACATGTATGACCCCATTCACTTTGCTCAGTTACTGTACACACAATCCAAACATACTCCATCCTTTTTTGAATTTAGTCTAATTGCTTTCTCCTATTCAATTAAAACAACCAGTCAAAAGACATATCCATTAGAACAACCCAATCCCAAATAAACACATATTTCTCTATCTCATTCACTCAGCCAATCAGGTCTGAATACCAGTCACCATATAACACTTCTTTATTCAACCTTCTACAAGGACAAAACACCTAGCCTTAGTTCCAGGCATTTTCCTACTCATTTTTCTTTGCCGATCTCTCATATTACTCTCCTTTCCCTTAAAGACAAATTTCCGCCCCAAACCCTAATGTCTCCCTATTCACCTCTGTCTATGGAAAAGCTACCACCCTTAGTTGCATATTCCAACACAGACCAGTCCCAGACACTGGTATTTCCTCCTTTTTTGTTACTGTCCTCACTTTTGTTAAAACCCATACTCCCAATACTCTGCACTCAGTTCTTTTGGAGTTGCACCATACCTCTCAGATATTCCTGATCTGATTTTTAATCAAATATTATCTCTGTCTCTCTTAATCCCTTCTAAAACTGGTGAATGTTGGAGAGAAGGTAGCGAATTGCACTTAATACATAATGATGTTACTTAAAGTTACTGACTTTTACTTCAGAAACTGTATTATTAATTTACATTTCTTATTCTGTCAATATCTCAAGTTAATTGGACTGATATTTTAAAAGTCTGTGATTCTGCTGATATCTGTCCTTGATTAATTGAGAGCTATGCATCTACACATACCACAAATTATAATCCCAGGCAGTTCTGCTTCTACATGTCTTCTTAATACTTCCCTTCAAATTTACTTTCATAAACGGTACCGGTGTCTCCCCAATCACATCTTTTCAATGCAATCTGTACGCTGTTCACCCATAGCGCACAATCTTCTATCTACAGAATGTGGAGCATTGCCTCTCATGATGTGGAACAAATGGGCAAAATGTGGAACACTTGCTAACAGCTTACCAACAGCTTCAGCTATGAAGCTCACAGGATGATTAAAATGTGTTATGTTTTGATTATTAAGTGTTCTTTTGATGAGTTAATGTGAATCAGTATTATTTCCTATGGATATCAGTGAAAAATATTTGTATCACTTAATATGTGACAGACCCTTTCAATGTGGAACAATGAGGAACGTAAACATCTGAAGACTCAAAATGAGTAACATTCCTTGTAATGAGGCACACTTGAGAGGTATGTGTTCACCTATTCTCACCCAGCCCTACTACAGAACTCCATAAGAAAGCTAACTACTTTTCCACTATTGCCCGTCACCTGTTCAGCATATCCTCTATCCAGTTATTAAAAAAAAACAACTACCTTTTCCAGTATCCCCTACTCCAAAAACTATGTCTCAAACCAACAACTAAAGGCAAGTGGCCCCTCAGCTAACTGCTCTTCCACCAGTCTTATAACATTGCAGTGATGTCTGCCCAAACCTAGGTGCAACCTTGCATTCCCAAACTCTCCCATAACTACCAAGGCTTTCTCCATCTTTTAGTCAACATTCCATGTTAAGGTAAAGGACTTGCATCTTTGTAATATAAACATGTGCAGCATTCACAAGTTACCTGAATTCCATGCTTGTGTTTCTTATCACAACCCTGATATCATGGTATTAACCTCAACCTGCCTGAAACAAGAAACAAAGAATGAAGAAATGCTACCACCAGGCTATAGTGTGTGTGTGTGTGTGTGTGTGTGTGTGTGTGTGTGTGTGTGTGTGTGTGTGTGTGTGTGTGTGTGTGTGTGTGTGTGTGAGATACCCATATAAACATGTTTAGTGTGAAAGCTTAGACTTATTTATTTGTTGTTTTTACAAATATGCATTAAATGTCTGTGTTCCCTGAGCTGGAATTCTTCTTTTTTTGTTGTATTTTTACATTATTCCTGGCCCAATCAACCTGCCTGAATTCCTACTTTATTATACATTGCTAAGCTTTCCTTTGAACTTCTTTTATTTCTCATTTCTTGAATATTTTGCATACCTGCTGCAGCAGTCAAGGTGCAACCTTAAAGTGTAGAGATACCAGTACCTCTCTGTTCCAAATGTTTCTTCTCATTTGCATGCACCAGAGCATTTTGCCTTTTTCAATAGTTGAATTTTCACAGAGTCCCCATTGTTTCCTGACAGTCATTGAGATCTTCCCAAGTTCTTTTTCCTCTCTACATAGTCTTCTGTCATGGCATTTATGGAGCAGGTAGCTTTCTGTTTGCCATTTTCCAGGTACTTTGCTATGCATATCTTGGCACTGAACTTTAACCGTTGATGTTCTGACCACAGTGCTGATTTTCTGATGCATCCTCAACTGCTGTCCCTATTTCAGTGTTTTCAAAAACATCTAACAAAAAGATGATGACCAGTATAACATGTAACACTGACCCTCGTGGTGGTCTAGTAGTCATTCCCTTCTAATCCTTCTGCGTGACCTCCAGCTTCTGCTTCCTTACCTTTAGTCACTGCTCATACCATATGACCATTTTTGTCTGCTACTCCATTCCTTAGCGGTTTTGCATTTAATAACTTAAATGTGACGGTGCCAAATGCCTTACAACAGCCAAGTACACGTTATCTGCTTCTCTTATTATCCTCTCCCATATGTACTTAAGGTTGGTTGTTATCACCTTCTGGATGTGAAGTTATGCGTACGTAGATTATGGTGCCAGTTCTCCGGAAGAAAAAGATGCAGACTAACTCTGAAGATTTTATGATTGTGTTTTTTTTTTTTTTTGCAAGTGGCAGTATTTGCTATGTCCACCCATGCTCTAGACTTGTGGAATAGTGTTATGGTACTTATCTACTTGTTTTCCATGAGTACTTTTCCTCTAGAGACCTGCTATATAACTCTGAGCTAGGTACACCTATATCTTTAAATATCCTGTTTTTAGTATTTATTTCATGATGGTGTAACTAAGTGTAACGGAAAAGTAACTTTTCCCTGCTGCTTGTATTTCCCACTTTGCATCCTCGAACTCTTGAAGCACAACATCAGTGTTAAGTGCACTTATATCTGACAGAATCACCTGCTAACACATTTAAACAGGTGTTTGTGCTTACATCTTAACATAATTTGCTTGACTACATTAGCAGGTCTCTCTTACCACAGAAGTAAACCATACAGATTTTGCAAATCTCAGTTTAGAAAAGTTTACAATGTTCACTTTCTGAATTATGTTTCCCAGTTCCACATGATATCTCAAATATGTCACACCCGTTATGCAAAAATATACAGTTATGTATCATTAGTGTGAAAAAGTAATTCTTTACTATACTTATAAATAAATGAAATCAAATGAAACAATGAGTACCAGTAATGTTTTAAGTGTATTTTTGCAGACAGCTCTTTTATGCCTGAATGAATGTCTGCTTTTAAATGTCTGAATGAAATCCGATACCTGCATCTAAGCCAAAGACATGCATCTTTTGCCATTTAAATTAATTTGTCTTTGATGTCTTCTCTGCTATCAGAGACTTGCAAATCCTGCTATAACCTGTTCTAACTTTAGATTATACTTATAGGAATACCGTAAATTTACAAATTTAAAATGGGATGTTCCCACTGAGCTTGATGTGATGATCTCCATGCTAGCAAAAGTGCATAATATTGCCTGCAATTGCCATTGTTATGAGCAAGTTGTTAGAGATCACATCTGTCCTATGTAGGAATGTACATTGTCCAGGCTCCACAGAATGAAATACAGGGTATGCTGTGATTTAGCTTAACACACCTTACATTTCTTTGTTTCATTGAATGCTCTAGCAAGATGAACCATGAAACTCTGAAGCAGGAGAGTTACATTACAACAGGACATTCGGCTTGGCAGTGTTAATCCCTGCAGATAACACTGGCAAAACTACTACAGAAATAGAGCACAGAATGGAAGCATTATGACACAGATCATAGTAATATATGTACCTTGCACAGCATGGTTACATGGGGTGCAATCTAACAAAGCTAATTACATGGCTGTAAAGGTAAAAATTATGCCAACGAGAGATGAAGACAAACAATGCTTTGGCTTTGCAAACTACACATGCAGACATGCTCACAGAGACACACAGACACATGCATTCATTAACGTATTCATACACACTCAGAATTATGCAAACATTTATATGATGTACTATATAATGGCAGAACTCTATACTAGCACTTTAAATATATGCTGTGCACTAGGCTGTAAAAACAAGGCTCCCTACTGAAATGCCAGCACTTGAAATGGCAAGTGCTGACAAGCCGAAAAAAAAAGACCAAAAACACAAAAGAGTAAATGTCAAAAACTCTCTTCTTCTTAAAACTCCTTTTTGCAAGGGGGACAAGCCCCCAACTCCCCTGGACTTATACATACCAACTCCGAGATTGCCATACCTCAGAGAAAATGGAATATTCTGAGAAATGGCATCTCAGAGTTGGAATATTTAAGTCTGTTGTTTCAGTCATTCAGTCTCAATATTTCAGGACTCGATCTATTGGGTCCTGACATTTCAAATGTTACCGTAAAGGAATTCCACTTGTACATGGTGGGGTCAGACAATGCTTTTACTTAATGGACTGTTATCAAACACGTATACATCTACATATACATCTACATATATGCATGTGTGTGTGTCTCTGTCATATGCAAAATCAAAGGAGAAAACTGCATGCCAGCACATATCCATAATGTCTGATAATATCATTACAACTGAATTATGCCTCCAGGTGTTTCTGCAGTTATATCCTACTGAAACCTCTAGGCATCAAACGCTGCTTATTCCTGTTTTCATTAATAATTCCAAAATGATGCTACATACAAAGTATTAAACAAGTTCATCCAAAAGTATACACAATGACAAACACAACTGTATTGATATTTGACCTATGTCCAGTGCCAGTAAAGAGATATTAGGAGAAATACATGTTAAAACCTATGTAAGGCAGTTTCCAAGAATCAAATTGAAGAAGTATCTTGTTTTCCCTCACTTCTGCATTATTGTCTTCTGTACTGTAGTATTGAATCCGCTGGAGGGACAGCCTCCCCCCAACACCCACAGGCCTTATACTGCTTAAGGTGAAGCTGAGCTAAATTCACACTTTAGCATAATTTACTATAGCAGTGTAAAATTCACATTGAAAAGCAAATGAGTGCATAATAATAAAATTAAATGCTGTGACTCACCTCAACAGTAAGAGTTCCAAGACCTGTCTTTGTATCCATTTTCCATTTTTTCTGTTGTAGCTACTCAGTCTTAATTTATCAGTTCAGTGCAAAGTAGTCTCCACACCTTAAGACACATTTTTCATTATGTGACCTCAAACTGTATAATCAGCTGCAAATCAAATTTAATCCTCTCCGGACAGATCCAGAACTCTTAAAAAGTATGAACAATATCACTCAAAACTGCTACATATTAGCTTTTTAAGTATAACTGCTTTGAAAACACTGCTATAACCTACAGCACATTAAAAATAAGATAAATCAGAGAATTAATCTGCACAGTGCATTTAAAACTAATTAATTCAGGTCAGTGCGCATATGTCTAGTTGTCCACTCCCAAACTCCACAGCACTCTATTAGATTTGTAGCCTAACATATACATGTTTCCTAATACCTAAAGTCCGCTTAATAGACAAATGCAATTGGCCAACAATAGAGTTAAAATACAATGTAATACCACAGTATAAGTTTCAGCCCCTACCTACTTTTCTTATATTAATTTCAAGCCAAACACACTGCAGTGCTGCCTGCTGCAGTTAACTTACATGTATCTTAACAATAATCTAGTAGTTTGTGTTACTTCATTTAAAGTTTCAGGGCTTCTTTTATCTCCTGTCTCACTGCAATGTTGCAGATTGCTTTCCTGTTACTTACTCCACCATGAGCCAACCCACCCTATTCAGCCCTTGGTATGCTTGGGCTTCCTTCTGTTCCCCTACCCTACCCTACCCCCAATTCCCCCCACCCCACTACATCTAAACTTATACCTAAGTTAACCCCATCTCCTCTACTCATCCTCTTAACTTCACTATCCAATCACAAGCTATTATCATTATATTATCATCCCCACCTACTTCTTCTCTAAATTCCTTTTCAAATCTCTCTCTGTTCCCTCCTTATCAAAATCTACCTATTCTACACACTATCACTGTTAATTAACTTACCTCACCAAACTACAAGATTTTTACAACAGTAACCATGATGTTCCCCTCCTGTATCACCTTATGCATCCTTCTCCTCTCATTCCTAACATCCTTACTAGTGGTAATAATAAATAAGCACACCTCAACCATTACTTCTTACTCACCTATCAACCATCTTTCCACTAGCTTCTCAAAAATCTCTTCAAGCTTATTTCCTATAACTCCATTCCACTGTTGTAACCCACAAATACTAAAAGAATTTCAGTTCCAATGTTAAGGTAATACTTGCACCCATCTCTACTAAAAATTCCATAATAAGCAAATAATCTTTCTCCACTATCCACCAGCATGGTAACAGCCACCCCAATCCAGTTTCCAACCTAAACCCATGCAAAAAATACACCCGAAAATATTAAAAATAGTTACTCTAAACTTTAGAAGCATATGCAACAAAATCACAGATTTTCATGCCTGGATGACTCAACACAACCCAAATATCCTAGCCACAACAGAGACCTGGCTAAAACCTGAAATAAAAGATGCTGATATACTACCTCAGTTATAATATTATTAGACTAAAGAGAGCACATAAAGAGCCAGCAGAATAGCTATAATCTTACTAAATATCTTCACAGTAACTGCATATACAGGACCAATGCCAAAATTTGGAAAATCAGAAATCCTAATCTCATTCCTAAAACTTAATAGAGACAAGAAAATCTGCATTACAATGAAATATATCCCCAAGGATAGAGCATTCCAATACTTGAAAAATTACTATCCTGGACAGTAGATACAATCACAAATGAAATTATCCTTCTAGATGCTGTAAACACTGGCCTTTTTGGACTCACTCACCTTATTAATACACCAGCAAGATATGGCAAACATAACTCCAATCTATTATGGACTAGATTCTGGTTACCAACCCATATAATTTTACCTCCTCAGGTACCCTCCCAGATAAACTATGTAACCACCTACCAGCTTATACCCACAGGAATGTTATATAACTTACAAAGGAACAAAAGCTCAAAACTACTTATAATTTTTCTAGTTTCTCCAAAGAGTCTTTCATTGTAGCTCTGAAATCAGTTAACTGGTCCATCCAAAAAGAGTCCCTTTAAGTGATGCTGTTCATTACTTCAATGAAGCATTTATAAACTTCCTTAATACCTTAATCCCACTGTGTACAAAAAGAATTAAAAACAACCATAACTGATGGCTCACCAACCAATGCAAACTCCATATAAAAGCCAGATACAAAGCATGGATTAACTGGCAAAAGAATAAAAAAAATGACAAAAATTTGCAACTATTCAGACAGCTACAAAACCAAGTCAAGTAAGAAGTTAATATTACTTAATAAAATGTCTTATTGTTCTTGCCTACAAGATAGCCATAAACACAACCCTAAAAAATTCTGGTCCTTCATATCGTCTCTCATCAACCAGCCGATGCCCTGACATTTCCCTTCTTCATCCAGCTACATATTTCAATTCATACTTTCATAGAATACATAACCAACATAAACTCAAACTCACCTAACACAATTCCTTCTATGCAGCTAACTTCCCCAGTATATCTTCTTTAGAAAACTCATCTAACTGCAAACTCAACATTACTCATATAGGCAACTCCATGCACTTTACCCTTCAACCAGTTTCTATAACTCTTATAAAAAACCTTTTACATAAGCTAAAAACTTGTTTTTCCTCATCTGACAACCTTCCCTTGGAATACCGAAATCTATTTTCATATGCAATAGCATACCCAATCAGCATTCTTACTAACAGATCAATTACAGAACCCAGTGTTCCTATCTTATGGAAAATGGCACATATTATCTCTTTACACGTTCCACTGATATTACATCTGTTCCAGAGGCATCCCATCTCCTCTCTCTAATATCCTTGAAAGATCTACACATCAACAATTTCTCCACTATCTCTTACAAACTAAGCTAATCACCAATATTCAGCATGGATTTTGACCAGATCACAGCACTTCTACTGCATTTACAGATGCTGTCACTAAGGCTTGCAGCTCTCATACACTTGTATTTGCAGTATTTCTAGAGCTATCAGAAGTATTTGACATGTTATCTAACAGTAAACTCCTCAATCAACTTTCCACCCTGGGTCTATCATTTCCATCTATTCAATGGTTCTCCAGCTATATTTTCAACAGGCAACAAGCTGTAAAATGGCAAGGGTTCTTCTCTGCATACCTTTCCACTTCCACAGGAGTCCAATAAGGATCCATCTCTGGCCCTCTACTATTCAATATTTTATCAATAACTTACACTCATCTTCCTGTGAAGGCACCCTGATTTAATATGCAGACGACTCTACCATCATCTGCTCTTCAAACACCTTAACTAACCTCCATGAAATCAATCAACAAGCTGTAGTCTCAGTTGAAACTTAAATTACAAAAGCCTGACTCTTAGTCAACACCCCCTCCCCAAAAAAACTCCTCTTCTTCACCCTCAAAACTCATACTCCTAACGAAGCATATTTTAAAATCTTTTTGGCAAATGGCACTGAAATTTAATTAGTTCACCATACCAAACTATTAAGAGTTATAACTGATGATAATCTTAAATTTGACCTCCGCATCTAAAGCATTATCAAGAAAACCCATCAAAAACTAGGCATGGTATACAGTAACAAGAATTTTCTGAACATACACCCACAAATTTATTCCTGATAAAACCTACCTTCTTCCTTCCATACTCTGTAGAGTCCAAGTTTTAAGCATTCTACAATCATCCATAAAAAAAGAAAAAAAAAACTTGAAAGCTGCTACAACAAAACTGTCAACTTTGTTACAATTCAACCTCTTTTGCCCATCACTGTAAAGCTCTGCATACCCTTAGATGGCTGGAACTCCCCCTCCACCTCTTCTACATCAAACTTATAAGAATGCATAAAATCATACACAAACCTCTTACCCCCTTAATCAACATATATTTTCCTAAAAGAACTCTCAGATTAGAAGACAAACAGCTTCCCACCATAAATAAATCAAATAAATCCCCTGGAGAAAGCCTAACTCCGTACTCAGTAGCAAAAAAAAAAAAAAAAAAAACAGAAAGAAACAAGAAACTCCCTACATCTAACCACCAGAACTATTCTAACCTACCCACCTTTAAATGCTCCCTAAAAGAATACTTTACAAAATTATGGAACTGCTGAAATTACTACATTTCACTTAACACCTTTTTTTTGCTTTTCCCACTACCTTACTGTATCCACTTTCTCTCTGCAGATCTTTCCTCTTTTTCTTTCTACCCTAGTCACCCAAGCTTCCTGAAGATATCCTACCCTGCACTCTTCTTACGATCTCCTATTCTCTCTACTCTTACATCCTTCTGTAACCCTAATATGAAGACCGTCTCTCATGCTAAGACATCACTCAGTTTCCCCTCAATGTTCTAGTCATGTAATTTCTCATATCTTTTTAAAATATCTTTTTAGAATTTCTCAAGTCTTATTTATCACATACTGATCTATGTAAAATATAGTATCACTAATACGTTTTTCCTCACATATTTTCTCTGACTAGTGTTATTTTTTTTCATTGCACTCTACTATTAAACATATGTTCTGTGTTTTTCTCATGACATCATTATTTTCACTCCTATGTTTTGTAGTGTTACATGAACCTTTGTGTTTTAAAATATTTTTAATTGATTTTTTATAGATTGTGATTGTGGAGTTTTTCTTCCCAAGGCCCCATGAAAATGCACACTTTTTTAACCCATTTGGACTTTCCTGGTAAACAAATGTTTGTTGTTCCACAATATTTATTTATGTTGTCATACATTTCATGTTTTAATAAATATCTTAACAACCAAGTAGAACAGACAGAACTGCTTTGCCTCTATTGAAACCTCTCAGTTAGATTAACAAAATGCTGCTGACAGTATGTGTGCAACTTGGGAGGTTGCTGAGATATTGAAATTGTTTACAGAGTATTACAAACTTAATGGTTTCTCCCTGGGATTCAATAAACTCCCTGTAGGCTTTCCAAGAAGTCTACGCAGAGTTTACCTGTGTGCACAGTGATGTGAAGTGAGTAACAGCACTCATTGCATATTCATGACTCACACCGTGTTTAAATGTAAATAAGTGAGGTTTCAGAAACCATGTAAGTGAACACAGATAACAATCCTAAGTCAGAGCACTGAAAGTCCACGATTTTGCATGGAATGCCAGAGTGATCACCAGGGCTTCACAGATAGCTCTCAATCTGGACAAAGGCTGACATAATATGGGAACAATGACCCAGAAATAGGGATATATATGACATATTTGCTCTTTAGAAATGTGCTACAATAAGCAGGGGGTTGTGTTAAGAAACATGTTCTAAAGGATATGAAATATGAAACACAGATTAATGTAATTATTGCGTTACAGCAGTCCTGAGATCATCCCAGTGCTATGACAGAAAACCAAAAATTTGATAAGGAACACACCAAAAGATATAAAGGCAAAAAAATCAGGACATTTGGTGAACATCTGGACAGTTGAGAGGTATAAATCATGTTAAGTATATGGTCCAAACACAGTACAGGACAATGTATCTACAGTGCTGTGAAATCCCATTCCTGGCATTATGTACTGAAGATGTGTAAATGATCTGTAAGGGTACATGGACTGCCATGTAAAATAAACACTCAATGGAAGTGTGTGTATCGAATAGGGACACACAGATGAATTGTAGGAATGAATACAGGGAAAGTAGACAGGTGAAACAACCTAATGTACACCAGATGAGGGTATGTCAATGGAAGATGGTTGTAGCAGCAACACACTCACATATCAATATGCTACTGTATGAGCTGCACAGTGAAAATGTGTATTGTGTAACTATCACACAAGGTGAAATAACAATGGGGAGGATGTCGATGTGAGATAGGCATCCTTACATGAATAATGTAGAGGACATCTATCAGGGATGTACAGTTGGGTAGGGTGCATATTGTGAAGCTGTGGAAACTGATTTGCTTGAATATGAGTGTAATTTCAGCAGAGTTCTCCAGCAATGGGACACAGGTAAAGGCTCATGGACAACATTAAAAGAAGCAAGCACAATCCTGGACAATATCAGAATAATACTACCAGTATGCCCATACCTCTGACATAACATATCTGAATTAAAGTGATCAGAGATAATTCTGCACAAACACACATGCACAACTATTGTAATTTGTCCACACTCTATGAGAGCAATCATACACACTGTCCTGGCACTACAACGTCAACATTGCTATACCTGTGTGCATGGCATGCATATATATATATATATATATATATATATATATATATATATATATATATATATATGTTTACTATTGTTTATTCAAATGGAAAAAGATTTTCCGTTCAAATAAACAAATGGTAATACCGAAAGTAAAAAAAAAATTAACTTGCACAATGTTAAACCAAATGCTCGACACATTTGACTCAACGTTGTTGTCGAAACCACCAAGTGATAGCTGTATAGGAGCTGATGTAAATCAAACTCCTATACAGCTATCATGTTTTTGCGGGGGGGGGCAAGCCCCCCTGCACCCCCCACACCCCCTTACTTATATTTTCTAACTCAGAGATCGCACTACAGTGGGGATGTGGATGAATTTCCACTCCCCACTGTACCGCGATCTCCATGCAGATGGTCAATTTCCACTTATGCAAATGCAGTTGTGCATTCGCATAAATGGAGTCGACTATATGGTGCAAAAGTGCTTGTGCGTTCAACATTCTGTTTTTTGGCACATTGCAGCTGATAGAATGTCGTTCGCATAAACAATAGTAAACATATATAGCCTAGCCATGTAAAAACACAAGTGCCCCTATTGAGCATAGTTAGTTGGTCATTGTTAGTAGAGCAAGTTTGTGATCAGTACCAACTGGCCCTGTCCATGAGGGACATAGGTTTGACCCCAGGGGTGACTTTACAATCCCACATCCACTTGTCAAGGTTGCGCATGAATAGGGTCATCGAGGAGCACTGCTTCACATGCAGTGGGAGCCAATTTCAGAGGAGTGACAATAGCTGGGAGATATATCTGCCTCTGCAACATGTTCTTGGAACTGTTTGTAGTGGTTTGTTCTGAGCATGTTTTCTAGGCCATCTTGGATTGGAAGGGTCCTATCTGCACTTTTGTGAGAGAATTGTGCTGATAGGGACCTGTCTGGTAAAGGGATGCCAGTCTAGGTGTTGGACTAATCATCCTCATTGGTTCTTTTGAGTCTTTTTAAAGATTTTTTTCTAAGCATTTGGCTTCTGGTATTTGGGCCCTGCATTTGAACAGGTTTCTGCTTGTTTATACAGTGCTGAACTGAGGTAGGCTACCAGCCACAATTCTGAGATAAGATACCAGTTAACTAGAGGCTTTTAAGCTTCCAAAACACTATAAGTTGCCTGTTTTTTTTTTTTTTTTTTTTGCTTATTTATACTATTTGCTGCACTGTTTTATTGTCTGCTGCTGACTTTTAAACTGTATTTATTTACTGTGTACTAGCTATACTGTTGTACTGCAATTGCCTGCTTTGTTATGCCTGTTAAATTGAATTTTATTGCTGTTTTCAGTGTTTACAAAGCTTTTTTTGTTAGTTTTATTGTTTAAGTATTTACTGGTATTTTTCACTGTTTTTTAAGCTATCTGTTCTGCTTGTTCTGGTTTTTCTGCAAAACAGTGTTTAAATAATTGATCTGTTAACTGTTCAAAATATTCTTTAAAGCCTCATTGCTGATTTCTGCTGTTTTAATGTTTTTGTTAGTGTCTCACTGCTATGTTTCTGCTGTTTTAAATATTCTCTAGTGTTTCCAGCTGACACTATGATAGCTAGTATCTGTATTATAGTTCAGATACAGACTTGCTGCTTTTGAAACTGTAGTGATTTATCTGTTGTGAACACATTTTCTAGACCATCTTCGATTGGAAGGGGCCTATCTGCACTTTTATGAGAGAATTGTGCTGATTGGGACCTGTTGGCAAGGGGAGGCCAGTCCAGGGCCTGGAATAAGCATTCTTATTGGTCCTTGTTTGTTCATTATGTAGCATATCGAACTGTCTTGCAGTTGTGTACCAAAGGCAGATAGTTAAATTAAACAAATTTTACTGAAAACCCAGGCAGAAATATCCATCCACTGAGCTTCTCCTTGATCGATTCAGAATAGCCACCCCTAGTGACAACGGTTTTCAAACTAGCATTATGGACAGTTGGACTACTCTTGTTTCTCCTGCCAACCTTGTTGACTTTGGTCTCTTGAGGCAGTGTTGCAATTGCGTCATGTACACAGGCAACCTTCTATTAATAACACACTCTAGTGTAAGAAATGTATTTACACCAAAAATCTAGAATCCATGCTCTCTTTCACTCAAAACAGTAACATGGAGAATGTTGTCAACTCACCCACCACTACATATGCTCATAATACCACTACTCATACACATAGTATGCATCAAACACGTAAATCCACATATGGGAAGGTTCTCTTGAAAAACTTACAGAAACACCAGAGACCTCCAAAAAACAAGACTGCTACAACTATCACAGTCTCCACAACACCCATGACACATAGCAACACCAGTGTATCAACCACCAAGCCAGTAAGATATAACACTCCAAAAACAAATGTACTTGTCATTGGAAATTCAATAGTGAAACACATAGATATCCACTCATTAGGTTGGTCAAGCAGAAAGTCGTAATCAGCTGCCTGTCCAGTGCCACAATTCATCCCATCATGCATGCACTCAAGTCTCTCAGTTACAAGTATGGTTATGACTCTGTCATAGTTTATGTTGGTGTGAATGACCTCAGACATACCTCACTGGACTACATGAAGAGAGAGACATGGTTGAGCTCTCCAAGTATGTGTCCCAGGCAGGTATGTCCCTAGCCTGAAGCAGCATACTACCCTCACCTAGAATTATGACACAGTATAATCAAAAAAATGATTGATTTCAATAATCAGCTCAGATTTTGGTGTCATTCATTGGGGATCCACCTCCTGTCAGCCTGGGAAGCCATGTTTGATAAACCTCGCTGCTGTGTCAGAGATGGTTTGCACCTGGCACCTCTAGGCTTTTTCTAGGCCTTTTTTAGGCAAGGTCTCGAAAACAACATTACCAACATGAAATTAAACAATCAGAATTAAATAAGGATCACGCTGCTAAATGCTAGAAACTTAAACCAAAAACTGCACTCCTTGTAAGCACTTCTATCACTAGAGGATGTAGATGTGTCTGTATAGTTACAGAAACCTGCTTCAAGGCCTCAGACAGTACCCTGGTCTTGCAAGGCTACAATGCCTTACACACCATTAGAACACAAAAAGAACATGTCAAAACCAAAGGAGACAGTGTTTCAATCTTTATTAGAGATAAATTCACCTCCCATCTAGCTAGACTGGACAAATCCATGAAGTTATTCCAGGTACAGGTTACAGTGGGTAAGACCCACATTCAAGTGACAGCCAGTTATAGATCCCCCTCCATGGGTCACAACACCCACAAAGCCTACATGACCAAACTGGAGACAATTCAATTTTTTCCAAACACACTGGTTATGGAGAATTTCAATTATCCCACCATCAACTGGGAAACCTACACTAGTCCTAACTCACTAGCACAAAAGTTCCTTGACTTTGCTAATTCAAATGCCCTGGAACAAATCTTCCATTCCATAACAAGGAGAAAAGCATTCTGGATCTGGTACTCATCAATATGTCAAAGAGATGCACTGCCACAACTTTCTGACCCTAATTAGTTAAGACTGGCCACAAATTAGTCAGCTTTGAGCTGGCACTAATACCAGAGCTCACAAAGGTGAGCTCAAACTAAAAAACTTCACCAGGGCAAACTATACCCTCCTAGATGAAGGTATAAATGCATTCCAAGGCACAAAAAGTTGCTGTCCAAGAAAATAAAGGCAAGGCGCCAACAATGGAAAAACACCCTCCTCAGCCTCAGCAGGCAAATAAGACAACTTGTCAAATCCTCCAAGGGCTCCTTTGCGAGAAACTTAGCAAGTACAGACATGGATAACCAGAAGGTCCTTTACAGCTATGTGTATTAGCTAAAGTGTAGGACTCAAGCATATGCAGAACTAGTGGCCAACAGTATCATACATACTGATCCCACAGAGATAGAAAACCTGCTAGCTGATAGCTTTGATGAAAATTTCACTCCCTTATCGCCTCCTAACTTACAACAAACCTACCCCTAATCCCCCCCCCCCCCCCACACACACACACATATCTGAAGAACTAGTCCTCAAAACCATGTCTAAGGCAAAAAACACAGCCTATATGAGACCAGACATCATCCCAGGCTGTCTTCTAAACAAGCTAAAACATGAACTAGCATCTAAGTACACTTTTCAATCATAGCCAAACCACAGGCTTTGTTCCTGCGGAATGGATAACAGCAACAGTTATTCTCTTCCACAAAAGTGGCCTAGTAACAGACCTGGGGAATTACAGACCCATAAGCCTGACTAGCCTAATCTGTAAGGTCATGGAATGTATCATTATGGACCTCATAAATAAAGATATAGGTGACCTCCAAACCCTGGATCCTACCCAATTTGGCTTCGTGAAAAGCAGATCCTGCCTATTAAATCTAATGGATTTCTTTGAAAATGTGAACAAGAACATTGACAAGGGCAAATCTGTGCACACAGCATACCTCAGTCTGACAAAGGCTTTCAACACAATCCCACATTCAGGCATTAATGATAAACTTAGTAGACTGAATGTAACCCCCTTTGTTGTAACATGGGTTGCCAACTGGTTCACAAACCAGACACTCCCTTATCAAAATGGGTGACTCCACATCAACCAGCAGACCTGTTCACAGTTCAGTGCCACAGGGTTCAGTCCTGGCCCCTTATTGTTTGGTATATACTTCTCAGACTTGAGGTCAAAACTAAGGGGTTGTGACTGACCAAATTTGCAGATGACTGCAAACTAGGTGCAATCATTGAATCCCCAAATTATGTCAGTATACTCCAGGAGGGTCTCACTCAGACCAGTGAATGGTATATTAGTCACAGTCTCAGACTGAATGCAAAGAACTGCATCATCATTCCCTTTGGCACAAACAATGCCCCCTCACACTATCAAATCAACAACAATACCCTAAGTACCCATGAAGTGGTAAAGGACCTGGGATCACAAGTTGACTGCGACCTTAACTTCAACCACCCTGTGTCTACTGTAGTAAGGAAAGATTTCTATGTAGCACACTTGATTAGTAAAGGCATTGCCCTGAGAGCAAAAGACGTTATAACCGACATATAGTCGCCACTTATCCAACCCATAATTGAGTATAATGCCCCATTTGGCATGTACTGTACTAAGCACCTGCAGCAATTAGAGAGACCTCAGAGGTTTTTAACAAAGATCAAGGGGATCCAGCATTTAGCTTACACAGACAGGCTTATAGTCCCTGTGACTATACTCCATATCCTACAGACTTCTTAGGGGAGATTTATGCCTTAGCTAAAGAACATTCCAAGACCCAAACCTAATGAACTTGCTGCATATCTTTAAATCAAACAGGATTAGGGTCACCCATTCCAGGGACCTAAATTTAGCCTGTGACGTAAATAGGACATTCTGGAGGGACAGATTTATCTCCCAGGGACTGCTGCATCATTTGAACAGACTACCAATTCACGTAAAACAGAACACCTCTATGACACTGTTCAAGAGTAATCTGGACAAGTGGATGGGGCACCGTAAATTCTTACTGACAATAGGGCCCACAACCCTGCTGGACTTGGGCAGTCATCACTAAATACAATCTTGGGTATTGACTAACCTTTCTATGATATTACATTGGGATAAAATGACTAGACTTAAATGACCTCCAGGTCAATAGCCTAGTAATCTCCTATGATCCTATGTCACATGCTAGGTTGAGATCCCTGGAGCAAGTTATTCTTATCACATTTTATTTGCAGATGTACAGCATTTCCAGTATGGCAGGATCTGAGACTGATCTGTTGACCAGGCATAGGTCACCTCTCAGCAGCCTGCATGATATTGAGTACAGTGACAGGTCTTTCAGTCTTTCCATATATGTCATGTTTTGGAGTCCCTGAGTTCTTCCAGTTACAAATCTCTGTGTTTTCTCCAGTTGCTGCAGTGGTCTGGTGATGTACAGACTTCTGTACTGCATTGCTCTCAATTAGTGGTCTGATAAGGGTAGCGTACAACAGAACTATGACCTCCCTGGTCTTGGATGTGATGGTCTTTTTTATGAGGTGCCCAATGTAGAATGAATGTCTCACCACTATGGACATATAGTGATTGAAGTGCAGATTGCTATCAACATGTGTTCCCAAGTCTCACAATACTGTGTTTGAGCATAGATGGGTGCTATGCATATCATAATTAGCAGGGGTACTTAACTGCCAATGAAGACAATGAGGCATTATTTGCTTTAAGGCTCAGTCCATGAGCTTGGCACCAATCATTTGTCTGTGCCAGCCCCTTCTGTGATATGTTAACATAGTTGGGGGAGTCTATATGACTGCATCCACTTGACAGTCATCTGCAAACGTGGTAAGCCACAGGCCATCTACCTTTGCATAGACTTCAGAGAAATAGTTTCCAAACAATTGAGGGCCCAGCACAGATCCTTGTGGTATTCCAGCGCTAAGTGGTCTAGTGGTAGAGGTCCAGTCCCCAACTTTGAAAGTGTGTGTTCTGTCAGTGAGCAACTTGGCTATCCATCTAGTAATGTATGTTTTAATCCCAAGCTGGGAGATTTTCTCTATGATACCTGAATGGGGGTTAGTGTCAAAGGCCTTGGATAACTCAACATAGGCGGTATGTCCAGTTATCCTTCATCCAGGTCTTTGGGGCCAGTATCAAAGAAGTCCACTAAGTTTAATAAGGAATATCTATCATTGAGAAAACCAAAATGGGCCAGATCAAGTATGTTGAAGTTCACCTATGTGCATGTGGAAAAGATCCATGCTGATCCTTTCCCTAGCTTTGCAGATAAGGGTTTTTAGGCTTATTGGTCAATAGTTCTAGTTCTACATGTTAACAGATTGATGTGCATTGCATATCACACAACATTTGATATATATTTCTGTAGTGTAGGTGATATATGTGTGGAAAATGTACTGAGACTCCAAGGTTGCAATGCTTGGAAGAAGGCAACACATAGCTGTATTATAAATATGTGACATATTCATAGACAGAGCCTTCAGTTTGTTATGCTTCCATATGTAATGTTATGTCATAGACAGGAAATGGACAGTAAATAGCAGTAATACATAATAATATTTACTTTTCCATAGTGCTACAAGCAGTAGGTTTGCACAATGACTGGCAAAGTGTTTACGCATGAGAGATGCACATTTCCAATACTTTCCCTGTTTGCCAGTAGTTAAGCAGTGTGCAAATGTGAGCCACATTACTAAAGTCTTAGAGTCAGTATGTAATCTGTGAAACACACTTGCTGCTTAACTGACATTGTGACAGCAGACGTAAATGTACTGACACATTTCTTTTTTGAGCCTAGATGATACTGGGTTCAAATCCAGGTGTATCTAATACTTTTAAATACATTTAAATAAACAGTATTAATGCAATTAGATTAATTCTTTATAGTATGTGTGTTGCTGTAAATTGGCATAGTGCAGCAGGGTTTAGCGAGATTGCACGCAGATGATTGCAGCATCATACCGGCATTCACAGTCACTTGGCATTGCTCCATGATGAAGAAACTCTGTGCAAACATAGAGGCCAATTCTGCTAATTATGTGTGTTTTGTGTGATTCTATTTTTGACCAGATTATAGGTGTTAAAATGGGGTAGATAGGAAAGTGGTGTAAATGGGAGCAAGCAGGGGGAAGAATAAGGGGAAAGTAATGCAGAAATGTGCAGGAGGGAGATAGGAAGGAACCATAGCTATCCATTTCTTCAACAGTAAAAACTAATCATATGTGCAGAATATTAGCTGAATTTGGACTGTCACCTCCAGAGAGAAGGGTGACAACAACATACTCATGTTGTATAGCCAATTAGACTAAATTAAGTGTATCAAGAAGACATGTGTGCAAAATGGAGAGCTATGTATGGGATATTTTTTTTGTTGTTGTTGTTGGACAGGTGCCAATTTTTTTTTATTTGGTAAGAAAGGACTGCTGGGTAAGGGGCATAGGTATGTCTGCATAAGATAAGTTGGGTAGCTAAGGAAGCAGATACTAGAGTGCTTGTCGTCTTTTCCTCCTATGTACCATGAGGGACAGCAGCCTCTCCATCTGGCTTAGGTGTACACCAGTGGTGTGGCACATGACCCTATGCACCACCCCTGGCATCTCCCTGCAGGTAATAAAATCACCATCTCTGCCACTGTTCCCAGAAGGTACCACTCCACCAGCTTCCCAGGCAATAGGTACCACTGCACCAGCTTCCAAGGCAGTACAACCTAATGGTGCAAGTAGTGCAGGGGCAGCAGATGCAGTGCTGCCAGGCCGGCTCCCAGACATGCTGGGCATCGGTGATAAAGCTGGTGGACTGGGAGCAGGCTGATCCAGTGGGGCTGGCCTAGCTGGCTGTGCTATGTAGCATTTACTGATGTGATATACATGGATGACATGGAGACATTTTGATGACACACAATGGAAAATAAAAAAGAGAGATGAGGGTGAGAGATAAGGGTTGGGGTGAGAAGAAAAAATAGATAAAATTAGTATCATCATAAGTGACATACAGTACATTAACACAATTATACATCTCTTTATTGGAAGTATTACATTTAAGTATACATCCTAACAGATACATACTGTACTACAAATTGCTGAAAGTAATACTTGAAATGTGCTGTGAATATATTGCACATATTCGTGTTCCAATTATACAGATTACAGTTTATAGCAGGGCATTTGTGCTACTGGTATTGAGTTTTTAATTTAAGGCAAGTATTATTGAAGAAATAATGGTATTGTATAGTTGTGAATCATGGTATTTGAACCATCAATCTCTGATTACATCTAATATTGGACTCTTACAATCAGTTTATGCTACAGACTAATGAATGCATAACTGCTTTTTCAGTTGTGATAAGCATGCTGAATTTGATACAACTGTATAAAGGACCAAAAAGCTATATTTAACTTTTAAAGCTACAATAGCACTTCTTTTCTCCTGCATACATACCACTTGCTTCCCTCAGTCTCTTCAGTCAAGCAATATGAGCCTGTTGATTGAACTCACATTTGGTGGGAGTTGGGGAAAGAACAGAAAAGACAGAAGAACATTATGGATACCAGTCTTGTCTATATTTAGCTTTCTCAGTCTTACAATTACACTCTTATTGTCATACTTATACAACTGTGGGATGTCTGCAGTTTCAAATGCATGCATCCAACAGTTGAGAGTATCACTTTTTCTCATGTATAGGTCATTAAAATGATGCCTACATTGCTCTCCAGTGTGTGGGATACCAGTGGCACTGGATACTCCCTGGGGCAAACTATTCCACACCTCAGACTTGTACTGGGAGCTAGAAGATTCCCCCTACAGAAGCCTTTGGCTGTGGTGCTTTACCAGGAGTCCACTAAATATCCTGGACTCCTGGACACCCCACCTCTGTGCCCTAAACTTGGCACCATCCTCTCCAATGCCAACAATGTCTATCAGGTGAACTAGACCAATGGAAATGAATGTTTTCCTGCCAGTTCCAGTTATTGTGTTTACTAGCAGTGTGTAAACCTGAGAAACAATGTCAGCCACATTTCCATGATGTTAAGCAGAGCACAGAAGTGCCAAGCAGGGAAGAATTAAATAATTAAAACTGGAAGGTTAATCTGACACTAGGCATTTGTTTGAGAGATGTCTACTGACATAACCTAGAAATATATACTGGAAATTAGAAGGTAACTGTTAGGAGAGTTAAGTTTGAAGACATGCACTGGGGGTACAAATGTAATGACATGACACATTTGTTTTTGCCTTTATACACTGAGGAAATTGATTTTTACACTGTGGGATACAAACCTAGGCATAAGGACAAAACATTTTCTTACACAGCATTGATTTTCCATCTTTGCCACAGAAGAAGTGCTGCTTAGACATCATCTGGAATCATACATAAATACAGGTGACAGTATGAGTCATTACACATGTATGTGTGTGTGACCTGACAAAGTTATGGGACATAGATCCAGTTATTTATGTGTCGTAGCTAATTGTGAAGGTCATGGAAGTCCAGATAGCAAAATTATACTTACAGAAATATAGTAGGCAGTATACCCTCAGTCATACATCTGAAAACACAATAATGGTGTCTCGTCTGTCACACATATAATTCATATCAACTGCATTATCTAAACTGTTATAAGTGAGAGTGTATATAATGGGAAGTGGCACAACAGTAAACGTTTATGGAATATGCTGTGTTAGAACCCAGGACCATGTGTACTGCAGTCCTACACTTACACCTGTTGCCATAAGAATGTTAAAATGACACTTGTCTCTTTTTTAGTTCATTGCTATAAACTGCACTGTCACAACAGTAAAAAATGGTTGATACACCTTGTACTAAAACCCAGAACCATTTATACTCCAATCCTATACTAATAACTGCTGTCACAGGACAAGTTACATGACATTCCCTAATTTCCTAACCTTTCTTAAGGTCTCTGTGTTAACCACTGTTGAATGCAGCTTAGCAGGTTTGTGTGGTGCCAAACAGAATTAACTGAATGTATCTGATCTCAGCTATTGGCTGCCTGAGTCTTGTCTGCAGGTGTTCAATGGTTGCAGCTATTGGGAAAACCTATTAACTGCTGCTCAATACTGCTAAGTGCAGTTGTGTGATAGAACACAGAAATTGCAACAATGTATTGTTTTTGCCCTTTGCCCTTTTACAGATGTCTTGTTTGTAGGTGTTCTCCAGTGTTCTGGCTGCTTGCTGGGTGGACCACTAGTCAAGTTTGTGCACTGCTGCACTTTGTTCAAATGAGATAAGCACAACCAAAGTTGATATTCATTTTCTCCATTTCCTGTGTTTGTGCTAAGCCATGCATCATGCAAACACTGCCCCCCACAAAAAAAAAAAAAAAAGAAAAAAGAAAACAGAAAAAGGAAAAGTAGCTAAAATGAGGAAAATCAATCTATGACTGACATACATACTAGTAAATGTCAACACACATGAGATATTTCTACATAGGTCTGGATTTGAACACTCACTCCAATGAACCTGCAGAACACAGTAAGGGTATCTAATCCCTCTTTGCCACACAAACAGCTTTGCAGCAGGGAACTGAAACATAAATTAAAGGGGAAAGGAGTTAAAATGAAGCAAAGCAATCTATGAAATAAACATTATAATTTTTGTTAGTACACATGAAATACTTCTACACAGATCTGGTTTGCAGCAAGGAACTGAAATCATTATGCATACAAACTACACCTTCACCTACAGTAATATGAAACCATATAACTGGTATTTGTACATTTATTATTTTTGGATGTATTTCACTAAGTGATCACACAACCATTTATGAGTATTGCTTGCAAATATGCAGCTCTGTCTTACCTCTGTGTGTTTGTTGGTCATTCTTCTCTTATCTGACCAGTAATCTGAGACATGTAAGCCATTCTATATCATTGCCCTTAAAATGTGTGAGGATATCAAATGGCAATAATATAATATGGAGTTGCCAACAAATGAAGGGGAGGTTGGATGTTAATGAACAAAACCTGTGAATTGTGTGCTGCTTACTTACACGTCCAAACTTGCCAAAATAACATCTAAAACTTTGTAAATCTAACCTGACTCATCCACTGGATGTAGGGAAGCATGCATCACTGTTGTGTTTTCCTTCTCCCTACCAACAAACATTCACAGTTGCAATCCATTAAAAACAAACACTGAAGGAGTGCCTGCAGTATGTTAACATCTGCTACATGGAGCCAGGTATTTGGTATTAATTCTAATGAGTTCACACCTCATTTGCATCTTCACCATGCTAACAATCCTGAATCTAACCATAAAAATACAACCATGTAGCTCGGGAAACTGGAGGTGAAGAGACTTGTTTATGTGGAGAACACAGAAATGAGGCTATTACTTTGTGATATATCTGTACAATTAATTGCTGAACTTGAGAAGGTATGCTTGCATTTTGACAGCTACGTACTGTATATGCTGAAATGTAATGAAGAAAAATCTGTTTAATAGTATATAGTTGTAGTTATATATACATTTATTTATTAGAAAAGGCTTTTAGTCTTTTATCTGTATGGATTAGTCTGAAGTGTACTGATGACATGGGCATGTTTGTCAGGGCATTTCACAGGTATGCATGATTGGCAATACCTTAACATGGAATATTCTGTGTTAAATCTGTAGATGTGTTTCATGGACAGTTCATTTGATAGCACGTTTAGCATTTCAAAGATGGTTTGTTAGCAAAATGAGTTATTTGCCTGTTCTTTTGGGGTTGGTGGAGCAAAGCTGCATATTATTATGGCACAATCAAGGTTATTGGAGAGCCCACATTCTGCCTTTCTGTAGTTATCTTGGGATTAGTGCTTCTGATTTTTCCTAGTGAGAGAAGGAGCACAGGGGCATTATTTCCTGGAGACTGCTGATCATCAGAAAGCCTAATAACTGCTTCATAGGTGAGAGCTTGGAATTTGTGCTTATATTCTGCTCCTGGTGAGAGAAGGAGCATAGTGCATTGATTCCTGACTCTTACTGGTTAGACAGTGAGTGTCTGTGCTTAACATTCTTGACTGGTCTGGTTGCTATTCAAGGCATCGACCAGGAAAAGGCTACAACTAGCCTACAGACACTTGCATCATATGGCACAATACTGTGAATCATCAAACAGGCTGTGGTCTGCTTCTCATCTTGGGATTGGTGCTAATGTATTGCTTCTGGTGAGAGAAGAAGCAAAGGAGCATTGTATCCCAGCAGAGTGAAGATGTGGTGAGACCAGCACTAGTAGTAGCCAAGCAGTAGCCATTCATGTGACTCTCCTCTTTTCATCATTCTTGACAAGCTAATTCTTTGTTTTCAGTAAGTACTGCTTGATTTGTTTCTAAATTCAGAATATCTGCCGAATTACATCATCCTTAAATTTCCATGGTCTACATATCAGTTTCTCCTCAAGTGTTTGGCATGTGCTCTAGAGACTTAGACACCTTGAATGACATTTTTTCTGTAAAAGCACAATTGAAGTTTCTCCAATACCGAGTTGCACATAGGACAACTAGTTTGCAGTGATAAGCACTGTCCCTAGAGTTGCAAACCAAATACTCCTGACATTGCTTTATATTCTCACTCCAGCTATCTAATCAATAAAAAATGATCTCCATTACCAGCTTTGTGAATATGGGCATGCTAAGGCAATGCAGAAATTGCCTCATGTTTACTGGCAACCAGTTAATTCTCAAACAAACTGATATGGTATGTGAGAGATGTATTTACACAATGTCACTGGAGGCAAAGCTCTCACATAAAAGTACTCCTAATTTAAATAAGGTTATAAGTAGTACACATGCTGCACCCATCACACACAATTCAAACAGACATATAGACCCACATATGCTGAGGCACTTAAATGTTACCTTCCTAAACCACAAAGACCTCCTAGATGAAGTACACATAACAAATACCCTCAGCAGTCTCAAATGCACTCTTTCAAGACAACATTCACCTCAACACAGAGAGCCACATCTCATGGAGCCTCTACCTCTAACTCCATCAGGCAAGTCAACACACAATCCAATATTCTGGTCATTGGAAACTCCATCATGAGACACACTGATGTACCTCTCACCAGGCTGAGTGAGGAGAAAGTCATGGTTAGTTGCTTGGCTTTGCCATATTAAGTATGTACTCAGGTCATTGGACCACAAGAACCAGTATGACTCAATCATAGTCCATGTGGGAGTTAATGACCTGAGAAATAACGGGTCTATATTAGAACATCGAAGTTTCAAAACTTTGAATGTTCTAATATCGACCGCTATTCAGCGAATGCTGAAAATAGTGAAGCTACAGAAAAATAAATGTTTTTCCTAGTGAAAGAATTCAGTTGTCCGTTTCTATCGCTTCGCTATTTTCAGCGCTGTGGTGGAAAGTTATGTGTCAGGTTCAGGTAAGTGTGCGATTGGGCACGGGTTAGGTGAGTTAAGGTTAGGGCATGGGTTAGGTATGTGTGCGATTGTGTGTACATGAGGGTTAGGGCTTGGGTCAGGTAAGTGTGCGATTGTGTGGACATGAGGGTTAGGGCAGGGTAGGTGAGTTAGGGTTAGGGCGCGGGTGAGGTGAGTGTGCGATAGTGACGGACCTTAGGGTTAGGGTTTGGGTTAAGGTAAGTGGATAGTTAGTCGTGTATGTGCAGTTTAGTGTAGGGTTAAATGTAAGATTTTAGGTGTATGTGTGTGGATTGCTGTTTGATTGGTGTGCTTGTGTTGTGTGTATGTGTTTTGGAACAGTGATTTTTTTTCCCTAGGAAAAAAATCACTGTTCTGCATATTCGATGTTGTAAGCGTTCGCTGAATATGGGTCGATATTAGAACATTTTGAAACTTTGATGTTCTAATATAGACCCAGAAATATCTCCCTAGACTATATAAAGGGAGATGTCATGGAGCTCTCAAAATATGTGTCTCAGACTGGTACGAGTCTAGCATTGAGCAGCATTTTACCTTCTACAAGGATGATGCCACAATATGAACAAAAGATGATTGACTTTAATAATTGGCTTAGTTTCTGGTGTCATTCTAAGGGGATGCAATATTTGGAATCTTTTGGCTTAGTTTCTGGTGTCATTCTAAGGGGATGCAATATTTGGAATCTTGGAAGGAGATAGCCAACAGACCACACTGCTTTGCCAGACATGGTCTGCACCTCTTCAGTCTAGGCTTTCTAATATTAGCTAAAACATTGTCTTCCTCCATAGTGCCTTTTTTAGGCAATGCCAAACTGAAAGTACTTCTGACATAGCAAATCAAAACAAGAAAATCTAAAGGTATTACTGCTCAATGCTAGGAGTCTAAACAAAAAACTTCACTCCGTAGAAGCTCTCTTCATCCTAGAGAATGCTGATGTCTATGCGGTTGCTGAGACATGGTTTAAAACTGAGGACAGCACATCAACAGTGCAAGGTTATAATGCCTTCCATACATTTAGACCAGCTACTACACAGAGAGGGACTAAAGGTGGAGTTGTCTCTATTTACATCAAAAATAAATATACCTCACGTCTGATCAAACAGGATGATGCACTTGAGCTGCTCCATGTTCAAATCACCATCAGAAAAAATCCAATATCACTTCCTTGTCAGCTATAGGTCCCCTGTATGACCCAGGAACCCTATACCATGTATTTAAACTTATTAGAGACACTAACCATCCAACCCAGTACCAAATTCATGAGCAGCTTTAATTACCCAATTATTAACTGGGAATCCTATACAACATGAAATGTACAGGCAGAGAGATTTCTGGACTTTGTAAACACAAACTCCCTAAACCAGATAGTCAAGGATATATTGCAATTGTTGTTCTTCTTTTTTGCATCCAATTGGATGTTCATATTTCAAATCTCTAGACTGTTTTATGTTTCTCTAGTGGGTAATACTGAAATCCTACCTCTTCTGTTTTATCTCAGAACAGTTATTTTGTAGTTATGTGATACTGCCAGGGATCCAGACAGCTCCCAGGAAAGTGCAGAACAGCATGTCTTTGACATTGGTACTATTGTTTCAGGGACAGCAAGCATGTCCCAGGAGGAGTTTCCAGGTAAGCTTTTGTATCTCAGTTGTTAAATACTGTTGTATAGTGAAACAATTTAAATCAATACTTTAGTTCTGTTTCACAAGAAATTTGTTTGGGGGGAGGATTGAAGATTGCTAAATTTAGCAACACATTCTGATGCATTACCCATGGGCTTAGGTTGGACTTGTCATCCAAGTTCTTGTTGAAAGTAGAATTAATGGACATATAGAGGGGAAAACGTTTTAGCCCCTGTGTTACTGTTAATTTTGATTATATTGTCCTTACCTTTTGCTTATCTTCGTCCTAGACCATTTGACATACAGAGCATTCCATCATCTCCACATGGTAAGCCAAACATTTTTTATGTCAGTACAGAAATATTTTAGTGTGTGATGTTGATGTTAGAGCTGTTGTGTGTATTGCTGTACTGCCTTATAATGGCACCATTGTTATTTTGTTAGCACATATTGGATTATATTAGTGTAGGTATTAGTTGTTCCTCTGTTTGCTGCTTATTATCACAGATGATCCTGACAGAGGAAGTGTGGGATTTCTATGACCTGGTGTTAAAATATCAGCAGACTCCGATGATGATGATGGCGGCCAAACAAAGGGACAGTTGAGGGGTAAATAGGTTGAATCTAACACTGAGAATGACATACAGGCATTCCATCAGACACAGTGAGTAGGCCTACACCTACACATTCCAGTAAGCTCTCAGATATTGGACAGGTGGAGGGCAAGACAAATAGTCAGGAAAGTGTGGTTATTGCGGCTTCAATCCCTATTGACTCTGGTCATAGCCAAATTGTGGGTGAGGTGTCATGCAGGAGGGTTGTTAGGGGTGCTTGCAGGAGGCCTACTGTCTATCCTCCACCTGATCCAGGTATCTATTCCCATGCCACTCAATATATGTTTAGGGCCATCATGGAGGCACAGGCTCTAGGGAAATGCTTAGGATTGTAGATGTGGTTGCTGATTCAATGGATTGAATGAATGACACATTGGAAAAGCAGTGTCTGTTAGGAGGGGGACTGCATCCTTGTGGGTGTAGGTCAGCCACATCATTGGCTGTTAGTCAATGTGGCCATGCCTGATCATGCTCCCATAGTGGCAGTATTTCCACAGCTCCATCAATGGGTGAGCTGTCCACACCCAGAAGTGGGCAGACCAGGGTGTTGTGGTCATAGGCATACTCATGAAGAGAACTCATCCAGCAGACATCAGTCACATTCAGGTAGCAGCAAACATCTGGCAGTGGGCATGGATGTGCCAGTGTAACTTCTGGCATTGCTAGTTCTAGTGGCTGAGGCTAACAACAATGAACAGCCACCTCTACCATACATGGCTCACACCTGTCCAGCATACCAAGATGTACAGCTAACACAGAACTTGGCTGTGTTCATGCAGACACTCACACACCAGTTTCACCTGGAGGACCATACAGACATACACACAACAGTTACATGGTTCAGCTGTGCAGCTTAAAATTAATTTTGTCTCACTGGCTATTTGTTGCTTTATCCAAAAGTCTGCCTGCTTCTCTTTCTTACTCACAAACATTCACCAACCTTTTGTGTCAGTCTAGGCTTCCTGCCTCTGCCAACACCCCTGTGCAAGTGATGATAACTGCGCCATATACCTATTTTATATCTTTTGGACTCAGGGACACATAAACGTTGTATCTGATGCTCAGGCTGCATTGCTGACTTAGTGCTTAGTATATCTGCATTTGTGATGTTGAAGTGATAACTGCACCTTTGACTTGTATTGGTCATAGAAAGTTAGACTGTCGATAATATCAACATTTTCCATCTTTATTATTAATGATCTTGTGAGGGTTGTGAAGTCTGAAACTACAATGTGTATCATTACTTTCTAACCTCTCTCTTTAATGATTTTCCAGTGCAAATGTATGGTGCTAAGCTGAGGGCATGCAGTGACCATCACTACTTTTGAGGGGTATGACTGTGTGAATCTTTAATGCCTGAGGCTTTCTACTTAATAATGGACATATATAAGTCACATAAGTCTCTGCTGTCACATGTTAAGGTAATTTCTGTACAAATCTCCTGCCTTTTACTCGGTTACTTTACCAAGTAACAACATGCAAGGATATGTCAGTTGTTTATGTTATTACACAATACATTCCAGGTTCAACACTTAACTTTTAAATCCAGCAGTTGAAACAGTTTTATTTCAGGGTTGACTCTGTCTGATGAAAGCAGTACACAGCCAATATATGGGGAGGTAAAGGTTGTGACAGTTGCCTGGCATCAATGTTAGCATATGCATGTGCAGAGGAGGAAGGTTTTAGACCCATAGGTGGTGAATGAGTGTGATTTGCATTGTCTCTTAACCAATGCAAGGGAATATTGACCACATCTGTGTCTGCCCATCCCCACAGCAGCTGCTGCTTTCCCCAATGACTCCTCACCTGTGTGTGTCTGTGGGGACTTTATTATTGGTCTTGGGATGTGTGCTCCTTCCTCTTGTTGGTCTTACTGAAACAATTTTCTCAGGATGATGTTATGTAGCATGGAGCATACTGTGAATATTTTACTACATGTCCATGGATTGTACTGCAGGGCTCCCCCAGATGAATCTAGGCACTGGAACTGCAACTTCAGCAGCCCAAACACACAATATGATATTTCTGGTTTGAGCATGTACCTCATTATGGCATTCTTCCGCGCATGTGTGTGTGTGTGTGTGTGTGTGTGTGTGTGTGTGTGTGTGTGTGTGTGTGTGTGTGTGTGTGTGTGTGTGTGTGTGTGTGTGTGTGTGTGTGTGTGTGTGTGTGTGTGTGTGTGTGTGCATTATTGATGGGTGCCATCAGGCATGGTTCCAGTGCACAACCTGCATCCCCAGTAAATGACCCTGTGGGATATCTCCCCTAGTGAACATCTGATGTAGTTGGAAGGTGTGCCAGATATGTGAGTTGTGGTAACTGCAAGGGTAGCCAGCGTACACATTCAAGATGATTCCCTTGGTATTACACATGACTTGGCAGTTAAGAGTGAAAGCCCTTTCTATTAATGTAGAGCCTTCTCATTCCCTGGGCGGTGCCTTAATTTCCACATGTGTGCAATCTATGACACCCAGTACTTCAGGGTAGTGTACAACCAGGTAGAACTCCTGCATATTTCTGGCTGTATCCTCAGAAGTACAGGGAAAATATGTGTGGTAACTAGCATGTTGGAGCATAACAATCAAGAACTGATGTAGAATCCTGGATGCTGATGGCTGTGACACTCCCAGTATGTCCCCTGTTAGTCTCTGCAAGGTACCTGTAGCTAAGATTCTAAGTGTTACATATACCTTTGTCTCTACTGGGATGGGTTTTCTTCAGTTTTCTTGGCTCTGAGCCTAAGATGCCAGAGGTAGCAGAGTTCCTGTATTGTGTCTCTATCTACCCTGTAGTGATCTACAATTTCCACATCATGTAGATTGGGATGTTATCCAGGGTCTGAAAACTCTTCTTCTTCTTGAATTTGTTTTATTAGCAGCAGAAGCAGCTTCATAAACTTCAGCCTGTTGCACATACACATGAATTAAAGCAACAGCAGCCTTAGCTCCTCCAGCGTGAATTGATTTATTAGCATACAATTCAGCTGCTTATGCTGTAATTTGCATGCTATGGAGTTTACCTTGCTTGTGCAGCTGTACATGGCTCTACACAGAGTGTGGAGAGAGCCACTCACTGAATCCAAAACAGTGCGCTACTGTGTGTGCATTGCTGCACGATGTGCACATGGTGGATATAGACCATGTAGGCTTTATTGAATCTGGCCAGTTATGTTTACTGTGACTTATAAATAATCTATTTAAGACCATTCATGCATCTTTAGTAACCCCATATGATTCCGGATATTTGTACATTAGTTTGAAATGTAACAACATAATCTGATTGTATCAAAAAGCTTAAGCTTCGCCAAGTAGAAGTTACAATGCAAACTTTCAGAGCTCTACTGAAGGAAATGAGTTAAACAGTATTTCCCCAATTCTTACTTTCTTATGTACTAGGCATTATATACATAATTATATCTCCTTAGAGTTTTGTACTCATGATTGGTATCACTGTCCTGCTACATTGCACATCTTAGCTGGAATTTAATGGTGGAAGTACAGTTCACTGCTGCTTATTAGAGTGAAGGGTGAAAAATTCCACTCCATTATCAGCACTAGTAGAAATAGGGTAACTGGTCCTTGTTATATTTTGTTTCTTGTGTGTGTGTGCGTGTGCGTGTGCGTGCGTGTGCGTGTGCGTGTGCGTGTGTGTGTGTGTGTGTGTGTGTGTGTGTGTGTGTGTGTATATATATCCCCGTGTTTGGAGGGGATCTTGTACATGGACTTCCCCCAGTTTTTCCTTGTCTGTCCAGCTGCAGTATCTATGCTGTAGAGGACCACAGTGGTCTCTGGCCACTGAGTGGACCTCTGCATCTGTGTGGTCTAAAACAGCAACAGATAAAAGCTATGACGCACAGTACAGATGAATTAGAACTGGATTAGCAGTCATTTATGCTGAGCCATCTATCTGCATATGTAATACATACCACCACCAGCAGGAATACTGGGGTGCGCAGTAACACATTTCATCTGTATCTCTTATGCATTAGACATATTGTTGTCAATGAACTGAGTGTACGCATTTTCCTTCTATTTTTTCCTGTGCATTGGAGGTATGCAATGACTACTGTACTTATAAATCTTACCTGTTGTTATAACTTTAAATGCAATACTTAATATCTTATATATCTGTTTGTAAAATGGCTGTTCATAGTTTCAGTTATACCTGAATATATGCAAATTTTTGATTGGAATTTGAAAAGAAAGAAAGAAAAAAGAGACTGAAACAAAAAGCAAACAAAAGAAAGAAAAAAGAAACAAGGGAATTAAACTTTAATAATGAGAAACAGACAACTTTGGGACAACTGAAACTGCATTGCCATTACAAGTATTATTTAAATATTGAGCACTTTTGCAATATAAAGGAAGTGGTTGGCAGAACATTAAGTTTGCATTGATTTTTAACCTGAACTGCCTGTTTACATGAGATAATTGGTTATGAAGTCTTCCCAACAAGCAGATCATCTCTTATGGGGATAAATAAATGTGTTTTGCAATAATTTTGTATTGATTCATCTAAACAAAATTTAAGAACACAGTTTTAGAACAGAAATATGAAGTATAGAATCACAAAACCATAAATGTTTTCAGCAGAAAGAAATAACTGAAGAACCTTATGATCACTTATTGCATACATTTCAAATTTAGTCCATCTCCGATCATTTCAGGTTGCAGCTGAGTTGAAGTACACTCCAGAGTTATTTACTAGTCCTCTTATACATCTTCAAAGTTACATTTCTCTGAAGCTACACTAGAATTTTGTTTTGAACATTCAGGTCTATCCTGAAAAATGCATTACTTCATAATATGTTTTCCCATTTGCAATATAATAATGCCTCTACATTATATCCAGATATCATATGTACATTATTTGTCTCTGCATTTCTTCTTTATACTGTCTCTATGTTATTTCCTAATACTGTCTTGCCATTACTAATCATTTCATAATTCAGGCCTATTAGCCGATGAGGAGCTGGATAACTCGGGTCCCATATTGGAATTCACAGTTGCTCTTATAGGTTCATAGGTGTGTACTAGGCTAATGGCCCTGGAACCTTTACAAGCCTAGTCCATTTAAGTGCCCTGGCATCGTGCCACCCAATGTTAGTTCCTAGTCCCTCCATCAAGTAGAGCCACTGGAGTGATCACTGAAGTGAACTTTCTATTACCCATCAAGATTTTTCTTGAAGAGGGTCAGTGAGGTGCTCTGCTTGACATGTATGGGAAGTCTATTCCATAGCATGGGCAGTCTCTGGGTGAGGAACCTGCCCCTCCAGCATGTTCTGTTGATTGTGGTAATGAGGTTGAGGTCTCTGGAGCGTGTGGTGTGGAGAGATTGGGATTTCTTTAGATGTAGCATTTCTAACAGATCTGGGTTAGACATCGCTTAGTAAGTCAAGCAGAGATCGCCTCTATGTAAACAATATGAGACAGAGAATAGCTGGAGTCTTTTGAGATGTGTGTTTAATGCCTAGGATCCTCTTTGTGAGGTACTTCTGTGGCATCTCCAGCTGTTGCAGGTGTTTAGTGAAGTACATGCCAAATGGGGCATTATGCTCAATGATTGGTCTAATGAGGGAAGAGTAGAGAGAGAGAGACAATGACCTCTTTCTTCCTGGATGCAGTACCCTTGGTAATGAGATGTGCCAAATAGAAGGACTTTCTGACCACAGTGGCAATCAGCTGTTCAAAAGGGAGGTTGCTATCAACCTGCGTCCTCAAAGCTCTTCTAACGCCTTCAGTGTTCAGTGGGCTCCCATTGATGTGGTAATTAGTGGGATCTGAGTTTTTATCAAAGGGGATGATGACGCATTAAGCTTAAGGCCATGGTTTTGGCACCAGTCATTGATCTCAGTTAGGCCTTTCTGTAGGATGTCTGCATCACTTGGGGAGTTAATAATGTCTCCCAGCCTACAGTCGTCTGCAAACTTGGTCAGCCAGAGTGGCTTTGTGTTGGCCTGGACTTCTGAGAAGCAGATGCCAAGCAGGAGAGGACACAAGACCAATCCCTGTGGACTCCACTTATGACTGGTCAGCAGTCTGACTTGGAGTCCACTACTTTCACACTGTGTGTTCTATCGCTGAACCAATTTTCACTCCACCTAGTGATATAGGGGTTGATGCCTAGTTTGGTGAGTTTATCAGTAATTCCTGAGTGAGGAATTGTATCAAAGGCCTTGGCCAGATCAAGGTAGGCTGTATGCATTGCCTTACCTTCATCCAAAACCCTGGTGACTGATTCAAAGAAGTCAACCAGGTTGAGCAGGTATGATCTACCTTTCACAAAGCCAAATTGCGTGGGTTCTAGCGTTTGAAGATTTCCTATATCTTTGTTAATCAGGTCCATGATGATGTGTTCCATAGCTTTACATATCAGACTCAATAGGGCTAATGGGGCAATAATTCCCAGGGTCTGTAGTCACTCCCCCTTTATGGAGAGGGATGACTGCAGTGGTGCGCCATTCAGTAAAGACAAAGCCTGAGGTAAGGCTGTGACTGAACAGGGCATACAGATGTGGTGCCCGTTCACTATGTAGTTCATGTAGAACACAGCCAGGGATATTATTGGGTCCCATGGAAGATGGATTCTTGGTCTTTGACAATCCAGCTTTAACCTGTGCTGCAGTAATGCTGGGTGCCTGGCATTCTTCCAGTATTGTGATTGGTCCTTTGGGGGGGTTAAAGATGGCATTGAATCTGTCAGCTAGTATGTTGGCAATATCTGTTGGCTGAGTATTGGAAGTACCATTCTGCAGTATCTCAGAGCAAATCTGGGTATTGCTGTTGAGGTTCTTTATACAGCTATAGAAGGGTTTGTGATTGTTTTAGTGTCTGCTGCAATTCTGCCTTCATAGCTGGCTTTAGAGGATTTGATGAGGGATCACCATTTTTTGTTGAGGATAATAAGGGAGTTTTTCCAGTCTTGGGACTTCACCTTTTTCTGCAACAGTTTCTTTCTTCTGTTGTAGAGTTTATTAATGCCCAGGGGCCACCACATTGGCTTACTTATTTTTGAGGAGAGCATCTTGGTTCTGTTGGGTATGGAAAATTCCATGCATTTGTGTACATGTTCATACAGTGGATTGGTGTATGATTTGGCAGTCATGCAGCCATTTTTCATTGGCATGGGTGCTGTGAAGGTATCTGCCACTGTTTATAGGAGTCCAAAGTCAGCTTTGGAGACGTTATTCAAGGTGGTTACCTTTGCGGGGGGTGTGGGTGAGATGTGGATTTCCATGGTGATTACTTTATGGTTGGATCTGACCAGGGAGGGATTGACTATTGGTGTAGAGCAATGGTCGCTCATATTAATAATAACCAGGTCAAGAATGTTGCTTCCTCTATTTGTGGTCCGAATGAGCTGGTCCAGGGCATTGGAACTGATGAATTTAAGGAAGCGTTGGGCTAGTGTATTGGTGCTTGAGTAGTTTTCCCAGTTGATGGAGAGGTAGTTGAAGTCTCCTAGTAAGAGAGTATTGGGTTGGACCTTGATAGATTCCAGGGTGCTTAGGAACATGGAGTGAGAGTCTAGGGACATGGTTGGGGACCTATAGCAGGCTATGGCCTGGATTACCATCTTACCCAATGTTACTTGTACCTGAAGTATTTCAGATGTGTTATGCTGGGCTTATAGTCTGGAGGAGTGCATATCCTTTATGACTATGGAGACATCACCACCTTTGGAGCATTGGTCCATGTTTCTGGGCTGAAAGGTGTGTAATGAGTTATAGCCTGATAGTGCAGGGGTGCTTTCTGCCACTTTAATCCAGGTCTCTGTTACAGCACAAATGTCGATGTTCTCCATTTTGAGGAGTGCTTTGAGTGAGTGTATCTTTTGATTTAGACTTCTAGTATTGAGCAGCATGACCCTCACATTGCATTTATTTATAGCTGTTACTGTGGTAATTTGGTCTTTGGAACACCCCCTAAAAAGGCACTATAAGGGTGGCAAGATCCTTAGCCAGTACCTGGAAACCCAGGAGTGACAGATGCAGGCCATTTCTGGCAAAGCATCACGGTTATTCAAGGTAGTTACCTTTGCGAGGGGTGTGGGTGAGATGTGGATTTCTATGGTGATTACTTTATGGTCGGATCTGACCAGGGAGGGATTGACTATTGGTGTGGAACAATGGTTGCCCATATTAATAATAACCAGGTCAAGGATGTTGCTTCCTCTATTTGTGGTCCGAATGAGCTGGTCTGGGGCATTGGAACTGATGAATTTAAGGAAGCGTTGGGCTAGTGTATTGGTGCTTGAGTAGTTTTCCCAGTTGATGGAGGGGTAGTTGAAGTCTCCTAGTAAGAGAGTGTTGGGTTGGACCTTGATAGATTCCAGGGTGCTTAGGAACATGGAGTCAGAGTCTAGGGGCATGGTTGTGGACCTATAGCAGGCTATGACCTGGATCACCATCTTACCCAATGTTAGTTGTACCTGAAGTATCTCAGATGTGTTATACTGGGCTTATAGTCTGGAGGAGTGCATATCCTTTATGAATATGGAGACATCACCACCTTTGGAGCATTGGTCCATGTTTCTGGGCTGAAAGGTGTGTAATGAGTTATAGCCTGATAGTGCAGGGGTGCTTTCTGCCACTTTAATCCAGGTCTCTGTTACAGCACAAATGTCGATGTTCTCCATTTTGAGGAGTGCTTTGAGTGAGTGTATCTTTTGATTTAGACTTCTAGTGTTGAGCAGCATGACCCTCATATTGCATTTATTTATAGCTGTTACAGTGGTAATTTGTTCTTTGGAACACCCCCTAAAAAGGCACTATAGGGGTGGCAAGAGCCTTAGCCAGTACCTGGAAACCCAGAAGTGACAGATGCAGGCCATCTCTGGCAAAGCATCAAGGTCTGTCAATCCTGTCATCTCAAGCAGACAGATACTGAATCCCCTTAGAACGACACCAGAAACTTAGCCAATTGGTGAAGTCAATAATTTTTTGTTTGTACTGCGGTATCATTCTGGATGACGGTAGGATATTGGTCAGAGCTAGAGTCATACTTGCCTGGGCCACATAATCCAAGAGCTCCACCATGTCTCTTTTCATGTAGTCCAGGGATGTGCATCTCAGGTCATTCACACCCGCATGGACAATGACAGAGTCATACTTGTACTTGTTGTGGTTTGACCTGAGTTGCATGTGTTATGTGTTGGATTCTGGCACCTGATAGACAGCTGACTGTTACCTTTTCCTTATTCAACCTGGTGAGTGGGACATCTGTGTGCCTCACTATTAAGTCACCTATGATTAGTGTATTGGGCAAGGTGTTTAGCCTTAGGGGCTCAGGTTGAGGGGCATACTGTGGAGGTGAGCTATGTGTCCTGTGGTTTGTGCTGTGTTGTGGTGGTCGAGTGCATTTCTGTCTTGGAGATCTCTGCTGTTTGGGTACATTTCTATTGAGAGCCTCTGCGAACGTGAGTGTGTGGTTTATGTTTTTATGTGAGAGCTGTGATAGTGGGTGTTCTGGAGGGCTATGTGTTCCATGTGGTGTGGTGCAAGTGTTGACCTTCCAGTTTGGTGATACAAGTGGATCTCTCACAAGTGTGAGTGTTGGGAGGTAAGAGGAGATGGTTGTCTGTGTACATGAGGCAGTTGTTGCACTGCCTCAGAATGCCAAAGTGCACCAGATTAACAGGAGAAAGCACAGGGAACTGCTCTTTAATCATGCCAGGAGGGGTGGTCATAACTACTAAGTACTGCAGCTATTTCCATGAAGAAAGACTAGTGCTGATGGCACTTAGGTGTGCTGCAATAATTGCTACAAACACCTGTTGAAGTGCAAAGTGATTAGGCTATTTGAAGTGCAAGGGAGAAAGAACTAGCAAGATCTAAGGGAAAACTGAAAAGCAGACTTTCTGGCACCAGTAATAGTTTGCTTTAGCTCGGCGGCACAGTGCACAGCTTAAACCAGCACAAACCCATGGAAATGTGGGCTTTTAAACCAGAAAGTTGAAAGGGATGGAAAAACTACCCAAAGAGCCAATAAACTACAATTTCTGGGCCAGAAACCACTCTTCTTGTGGTAGATAGGCTACCTAGTGCTTACTACTCCCACTGATAAGCTAGAAGGCTTCCCTCCAACACAGAAAGGTTTTGGGGGGCTCGGAAGCTTACAAACAGTCCTGGATACAGCAAATCTATATCTGGACTGGACTAGTTACAGGAAAGGCAAGAAACAAGCTTAGAGCTTTAAAACAGCTAAAACAGCAGTAGGCAATCAATTCCTTCTTGAGTGTATGAAATGATGGCCTAAGTTACAGGCGTTGGAGTCTTTGAGTTATGAACTTATCAAGCAGTTTATTGATACATATTTTTATTGACAGCATTGTCCCCAATGTCCCGGGGCACCATGGTAGCATTCTAAAGAAAGGACTTCAAATATTAAAGGATATTTAGTGCTTTTTATGTCAGACATAAGTTTTCTCTAAGAAGGCAGCAAAATATAACAAAGGGCAAGCGAGACAGATGCTTCAGTGCTTGTCTATAAGACAAACCTTGAAACCCTTTTACTCTCTTAGAAATACATGTTCCTTCCCATTTACACCTGATGATACTTGAGCAGGTTACAGAATAGGATGGAATGTTTTATAATTTGCATAATATGGATGATTAGCTCTCTAACATGGCTGTTAACCCCACAGACTATCATATGGTGAACTCTGCATGTTTTCTTATCCTTAGACTTTAGTTCATCCTCCTACAGGCAATCTCCCACTTACTAAAACATGTAAGAATTACAGTCTCTGTGTATCTCTATTAAGCACTATTTATTGTTACTGAACTTCTGTCCAGTTTTATTTAATCATTGTTTTGTACTGCACACTGGGCTGGCCTGAAATCGGTCAAACTGAATCAGTGCTTACCTCAGAAAGACAATATAAATAAATAAATAAATTGAAATATCACTGTCTCCAGTCAGTACTTCTATAATATCCATGCTGTTATTTTGTTAATGTTAGTTGTTTCCCATCAGCAGAATATAAGCTGTTGTGCAGGATACCAGATGAAATAATGCTGCGTTTTTTGACACTGAAGGCATGTCCATCTCGTGTGTCATTCTTAAGTGTGTAATGTTCTGTAGTATTTAAAGAAAGGTGAAGTCAAAGGGGATTAAGGACACTGTTCCTATGTTTCCAGTTTGCATTTGATGAACAAAGGGATCAGTTTTGACATCATGAGTATAAGGTGTCAAAATAGAGTGTCTCCATGACAAAGCCCTGAGGGACTTCTGTCCTTTCCATTTCTTGTCAGCAGTGGAGTCCATCAAGTCATGCCTATTGTGTACTGCTATGAACAAAGTGTACACTCAAGTTACAACAGCTTAATTTACTGTAAATAGATACATTTACTTATGACTCCATCATGGGGTATATTTTGAACAAGGATACTTGGATAGGTAAGCCTTTACCCAAGGTCGCACTCTTAAAGACGTTTACTAGCTTAAGCATACAAGACATACTTTGGATATAACATAACTGTATTAGATCATGCTTAGATCCTGTGCCTTCCGGAATTAGTTCATTGATGATTCTCTCCATCACCTTGCACAAATTGCTTGTGAAGCTGATTGGTTTGGAATTATTGGGCTCTGTGGGAGGGCATACCTTTTGGATTAGGACTAAACTAGTCTGCTTCCAGATATCATAGATGCAATCCATTTTAATGGTGTTAAGTATGCATAGGATGGTATACTAGGTTATCTTTCGTTGCACAAATAAGACTTTCTGATATTCAGTCTTGTTCCATGGAACTGACTGAGTGTACTGGTGAACATTTTGTATGCAAACTCATGTAAGGTAATGTTGCAAGCAGGAAGATTGAATGGTTTCCCCTTTTTTGCCCTGAAATTTTCTCCTGATCTTTATGCTACTGTGTTAGCATATTTGCTGGATCTGGTATGGTGATTCCATTTGAACACCCTGCATTCTTGTTCCACTTCACTTTTTGGATGTGGCAGTGGATGGCCTTATAACTGTCACCCTATATTTCAAATTAAGCTTTCATACTTTCATAGCTGAGGGTGTTCTCATCTCATTTTTGCTACATTTTGCCCGTCTGTTTTAGAGTGTAATGTTCACGTCATCTAATAATTTTGCATGTGGATATTGCCTGAGTTATTGCTTTCACAGTCAACAGAGGGATAATTTAGGTCAAGTACAAAACAATAAAACCAATATCATAAGATACCTTGTACTTGACCTAAATTATTCCTCCATATATGTTTATATTAACTATTATGTATTATTTATTATTACTATTATTTTATTATTTTGTTGAAAGAAGGCATCGAGACTTACAGGCTATATTCTAAATGGACCCCTAAGCGTAATGGTGACATCTTTAGTGCTTATGTACAAAGAAATATAAAGCTATTTCATATAAAGCCATTATATTTTGAGTATAATATTATGGTGGTGAAGACTGAGATATGTAGTGCAAGATGCTAGACTTTAAATTTCTATACTCCGTGAATGTCAGTAATTCAACTCAGTTTTATAAGTTTTTCAGTAAATCCTGGAAGGTGAGACTTTCGTTTCATAATGAACTATTTCTGTATGTCCATAAAAGTCAGTAGAACTAAATAAGTTTCCTTTGGTAAATTTTTTCCCCTAGGAAGGTTCTTTTGAGTCATTCAGTTAGATACATCACATGAAGTAGTCTTCAATGTCGTAAACTTGAATCCTTCATTCACTATATCCAGGCTCTTTATTTCCAAATATAAAGGTCATGCACTTTTTTACAGGTTGACTCAACTTGTATATCATCAGTGATGCTTCTGTTTCTTCATAATCCATTATTGTGATAATTATTTTTTTTTATTCATTAAATGTATGCCTTTTATGTCTTCTCTGATTAGTGTCAACTCCTAAAACATACTGGAGGCAGAGATATGCAAACCTACTGGTTTGTTTAAAAGATTAAATTAAAAAAGCTTATTTTAGCTTAGCACAGTTAATTATAGTATTCACTACTCACAAGGTACAAAAATTCAGGTTTTCTTTTTATAATGGTAACACCACCAGCTTTGTTGGACATGGGTTCAGTCATACCCACAACCCTTTCAGCAAGCAGGTTGTAAGTTAAATTCCAGTTAGGCTTACATTCTGTGCCAGATCTTTTGCATCACCTACCTTCAGGCCACTTTTAAGTTAGTCACCAAAGGGTCCACTGAACAGCACAAACCACAAATCTTCTGAAAGAACCCCTACAGTACCTCCACTAATCAGTCCACTTGAGAAACTATCTTCTTGACCAGTTATGTACAGGCTATATCCTTTCACACATGATACACAGATGACTGGTGCCTCATTGTTCTTTGAATTCAACCCATTACCTAACTAATGGCTGTGAGAATTTAAAGACATAAAGCACATTTAAAATTATATTCCCATTTTTTTCACACACAAGATGTCACACTGCATGCAATTTTCTTGCACTCAGCAATGTTGTCTGCTTACTTAAAATGTTCACTATAATAAAGGCAAAATACCGTAAGTTAATAAATGACCTCTTGTCATTTCAGAAGTATGAGATATCTGTGCTTTCAGCACACAGAAAAGAAGCTCAAAAGGCCCAAACTATCGCATCCTACTTTGTATTTCATGGAAGGTTTGGTAGTGAAATACACCGTCTGAGATAAGAATAAATGGTTTTGATTAGTCAAAAGAATGAGTCATCTACATAAATTATCAATCTAGGACTTGAATTCTAATTCCCTAATAGATTGTCTTTAATCTCCTGCTATCCTCTGCATGTGTGATACAATAATATCCCATTTAAATCTGTATGCGGATATACAAGTATATGAAATGATAACTTGCTGCAAAGCCAGTAGATTTGTATCTGACATTTTCATACTTCATCGAATTCAGTCATGAATGAACATTTTAAAAAGATCTTCGAGGCCCATTCTTTTATTTTCTTGCAGCCACTTACTCCTACATATTGTCTCCATTGTACATAACCTTAAGTCTTATTGAAGGATGCCTTTGTTACTTTTATAGATCATTATATAACTTACATAGAATTTCTAGCATGCTGATGCTACTTCAGATGATGTGTGGTTTACCTACATTCCACATTATTGCTAGATTTCTTATAATATTACATTCCTCCCAGACAGTAAAGTGAAACAACATGTACATATGAGAACTAAAAAAACAATATGAGCTAATAAATACACATATAAGTTCTCAACAGTTAATACTACTGTCTTACAAAATGAAAATTTAAGAAAGAGTGAATGATTTTAAACATGACTCAAAAAAGTATCTGCTTATTTTTAGCAGTGAATGTGTCCAGCTGAAAAATTAATTAAAAATGCTTCCGCATTCTACTATATGAAATGTCTCTGTGCAGAAAGAAGTGTGCATAGAATATGTGAAGCTATTAGCTAGGCACATGTTTTCTAGTATTCCGTAGCCTTGTTTCAGCACATCAACAATTTATTCTTGCTTTACTGTATTCAGTCATGGCAGAAAAGAACAGGATGTGCTGTCCTTCACAGCAAATACGTAACATGTTTCAAGGCTTGCTGGCAGTTTGGCCATGCTTGTGATCATCAGAGTGACATCCTATGGCTCATGTCTATGGATATGAACGATGTGGCCATTTCATTGTGATGTTTGCTTCCACTTCATAGTCTATAAGAGGCATTTAGCATTGGGAGAGATTCAGGGAAAAACTGCAATGACGCAGACTAAAGTCTATTACATTTCATGAAGCTGCACATTATAGCATACAATGTAAATACTGAAAAGAATATAATTAAATTAATCAGTACTTCTGTAATATATATGCTCTTTTTAACCCCCTGGTCCCTTCTGACCCTGCACAGCCTAGGCTGTTCTCCCTGGTTTCTGCACACAAACTATCCCAAATCCCTCAGTTACTTATTGCTAGGTACTCCAGGACATGACCTTTCACCTCATATCTATGCTTTTGCATACTAGATATTATAAAGAGAAATAAACATTTGCAGACAGCAGTACACAGACACATAAGATTTGGTCCAGTGTTTAATCAGCATTTTGCTATGTAGCATCAATTAATAATGAACAAAGTCAGCACAGTAGCACAGAGGGACCGAACAAATATAACAGAAGAATATGATTTGCAAATTTTAGAGACTGTGGATGAATAATAAATATATCTAGACTATCTGTCATGTCTTGGCAGTATAGCTATAATAAAGCTATTTTAAATGCAAATGCCAAAATGTACAACGAAAGCATGTATTGCTCTGAACATTGTATCCTTTGTATTGGTGTACAGCAAGGGATATTTATTTGCTGCAAGATGCTAATGAAGATGTCCAGTGAATGAATTTTAGAGTGAACAATGAAGTGTAAACAACTTTCCTTGACAGATTCTCATCCAGCAGTCTTAAAAACAAAATTCTGGCAAGAAACTTTTGTCATTTCATCATCATCATCTGACAAAAAAACTGAAAAGTATTCTATTTAATTGGACCATGGTAGCTCAACAGAAACCATTAACATCTAGCACTAACTGAATATAGCTTAGTAATTGCAATTCATTATTAGTTATGTACATCCTTAAAAGGCCAACACCATACAATAGCCTTAAATTAACAATGGCTATCTTGTGTATGTCGAAGAATTCTAGCAGCTCTGTTGCATCTTTAAATCGCCTCTTTCACAAGAAAATCTAGTTTTGCAAAATTATGAAGTACAATGATATATATAACTGATGCACTCCAACACTCTGCACTAATACTACTAAAGCATATAGCTATTGCAACGAAAGCGAATCTTTTACCACTCTTCATTATTTGAAAATCACTGAAACTGGACTCAGTAATGGGTGAAGAACTTGAATGAAAAACAAAGACTGAGACATATTATTATGACAAGCATTAGAACATTTTGTCACTAGATTAAACAGACTCAGCTGGACCAAGCACAGGAACAGTTCCACCTGACTTTGTTGGCTGGTGAGTGCATGTACTGTCAAAACTGAATTTCTGCATTGAATATTCAGTTGAGGTAATCCTTATCCTAGTGCAGGTATGGAGTAGCTAGACATCATTCAAGTTATTCTTGACTTAGACTGCTTTGAGGGGTTTTGCAAAATACTGCATTCAAGTTGCCACTCATTAGAAGCCAGTTAGATATGTTATCTATTTCATCAAAGCAAGTGCTCTCATGTTATTTCTGGTCATAACTGGGGACTCTTCTATGGAAATGAATATCCCAAAATACAGCTACAGACCCTCTACCCTGAAGAGATATGTGTCAGATTAACCATGTCATCTATCAATTTCTTCTGCTTGCTCAAACAGACACCTGAGATGGTCCCTGAACATGGGTTGTGTTGATCAGATCATAGTATGGCTTTTATCTCTCTGTATCAATGAATTCATTATTAATGTATTATATTTGTTCTGTAGTTCACTATACTGTCTTTGATAGGCTGACTCATGATGCAGCTATACATACAAGCGTATATACACACACACACACACACACACACACACACACACACACACACACACACACACACACACACACACACACACACACACACACACACACACACACACACACACACACACACTCACACATAAGATATATATATATATATATATATATATATATATATATATATATATATATTTATATATATACATACATACACACACGTGTGTGTGTGTGTGTGTGTGTGTGTGTGTGTGTGTGTGTGTGTGTGTGTGTGTGTGTGTGTGTGTGATGGATGTGTTATCATGCATGTAAGTATATGTATGTATGTATACATGTAAAGTCTTATATAAAAATGAAATCAAGTCATTTAATTGACATTTATATAGCTTGTCCATCTTTTTTTGCCAGGCCTTACAAAGAATTTCTGTTTCATTTTTTTTTCTGGGATTTGACAAATCATATTTAGTTTTTTAAGAATCCTTTCCTATGTTGGAATATGTAACCAAGAGTGCAAAACTTGATGCGTGTTGTAGGAAAACAACAAAGTGCCCTTACATACTCTACCACACCTACACCTCCCACTTTTATAATAATTACCTTTGAGAGCAGTATTTCACTTTCTGAAAGAATGACTTTGGGTATGTGTGTGTGTGTGTGTGTGTGTGTGTATGTGTGTGTGTGTGTGTGTGTGTGTGTGTGTGTGTGTGTGTGTGTGTGTGTGTGTGTGTGTGTGTGTGTGTGTGTATGTGTGTGGTGTGTACATCAGATGGTGTATCTGTATGAGTCTGCATATATGCATGTATAAATGTGTAGATTTGTCTAAGTGCACATGTGTTTGTATGTGTTTATGTGGGAGTTTTTGTGTACATATAAGTTTATATCTGAGTCTAAATCTGTATGATTTTTTTGTACATTGTTTGTGTCTTTCTGTCGCTCTGTGCATTATGTATTTCTGTAAGTATTTCAAATTATTACCAGAAAGCAACATTTTGCACACTCATAAGCTATTAAGCTCATACGTTAGATAAATTGTTCAAGACTTAAGGCTTTCAAGGAATTGTTGGATCAAATAACATAGCCACAGTCCAATCATCCAAAGCCTTTATATATTTTTATTTATTTATTTATTTATTTGACATTTGTTAACCAGGTTAGCTCAACTGGGACAAAGCCCCTTTTTCAGTGGAGACCCTGGGAGAAAAGCTTCACGGAAAAGCATTCAATATTTGACATATATTCATACAAAAATTACATAGACATAAACAATAAAAATTAAGATTCCTGGTAATTTGAATAAAATATTGTAGCATGAAGAGAATACAGTGAAGAGAAGCAAGGGAAAAATACAGATAGACCTTTAGCCTTAGAAAAGCTAAAAAAATAAGATTGGCTGAGAATAATAGAAGAAATGATCAAGTATAAAAGAATTTATAAATTACAGAAAAGAAGAAGAGAGGAGGGAAAGAATGAGTAATATAGTCACAATAAAGAGAAATTAGGAGAAAGGTAGGGTTTCAGAGATGCAGAAGAAAGAAGAAGAGAGTAGGATACTTAGATAAGTTAGTTAGGGGGAAGATAGCACAGACATAGTTTATTTTCCTTAAAGTGAAGTTTTGTTGGCTTTGTGAATTAGGATTTGGATCTGATTTTGTTAGACTATTTGCACCTCTGATATACTCAGGTAATTTATGCCATAACTGTATCATCCTATGTGTCATGTAATAAGTTCTGTTCTTTTTATTACATAACTCAAAACAGAACTTTATATTATGATGTTAAATGTGTTCAGATTATTATATATCTCAAATCCCAATAAAGACTGAAGAAAAGAATCATTAAACTCCTTACAGTCAAATAAAAGTTGACCCTTGGTGTATGTATAATGGAGGGAATAAAACCCCTTGAAATACATTTATCCTTATAATATAACTGCTTAATATCTAAGTCTACATTGTACTGATTCTATATAATTAAACTATAGAGTATTAAGAGTACGAACACTATATTGTGTTCTAAAATTTGTCTGAACTATATACCTTAAATAAACTAGCTCAGATCATAACCTTGCTTATTGCTAAGTTTTTGAGACTCAAACCCATGTGTCTCAATGCATTATTATAGATGGTTGTCATATGATTTTCAAAACAAAAAGAGGAACTGATCAGTATACCAAAAACCTTATATTCACTAACTTCCAAAAAATCAAAGACAGACAATGTAATAGATCTCCTTAATTTTTAACAAAATACATGACATTACAGTTTTTTTTCACTAAATGAGAGAATGACTTTACTAGCCCACTTACCTAAAGCATTGTAAATGCCTATTAAAACTAGTGAAATGTATCTTCATTATTGCTAAAACATCCAGTTTTACAATTGTTGGTGTACTTAACAAATCAGTAATGCTGATCACATGGAAGAGAGACAAAAATATTAAACAACTAAGACCCAAGCAAAGATCCCTAAGGAAAACCTGATCTCATCAGTGCTGGGTCTGATTTTTTCCTTGAATCACTACCCTTTGGGTTCTGCCTCTAAGCCAATGATTAATTCACCTACATAAATATTGATTAACCTTATATTGTTACATTGCCAAATTAATAATATGGAATGATGTTAAAGCTTTGGTTACATCCAGATTATACCTGTACTAACTCCCATCTCAATAGCCCTAGATATATAATCATAAATGGTGGACAAATCAGTGAGTACAGAATGGTCTTTCAAAAAGCATGCTGAAAAATATCAAGCAATGCAAGAATACTTTCTTTAAGTAGGATTTCACTAATGCATTTTCATTATATTGGTGTTAAACCTACTGGACTATAATTTTGTACTACCATCTTATCTCCAGATTTAAAAATTGGAGTAACTAATGATTCTTTCCAAGATCTTGGTATATATCCATTAAAGATCACAGAATTAAATCCTCTGGTTAGTATACTCACTAAATAATCTTTTATATTAACAAACAAAATCCTAGGAATACAAAGTACTCCACTCGATATATCAAATTTAATTTTATTTAAGGCTCTTAATACAATTTCTTCAGTAATATTAGGAACTTTTGTCATGCAACCAAAATTTTCTTCCATGAATTGAGAATAACAATCAGTTTTATCAATGCCAAAACCAGTAAAATGTTCATTAAATTTATTAGCTATCAATTCATAATCAGTAATCCTTAACACATCTTTAAAAATGGATGATGGGTTATTTCCTGAAGGAATTAATATGTTTATAACATTTTTTGTTGATGGTGTGATCATTTGTCAACAAATGTTCATATTTTATTTTTTTTTACTTCTTACACTTAGAGATAGTTCCTTGTCTGTCGTAGGTTCATTAGTGAATACTAGGCAAACTACCCCGAAGAATCATTTTAAACCAGGTCAATAACCCAAAGTTAGAATCAAACTCTATATCATGTACTGTGAGGTGAAGACCTTAACCTTTGCGACAAACCCACCTATATTTCTTTTCCCTATTTGTCAATATTTTTAATAATCATGTTTTTTCCCTCATTTCTGCTTACTGAATACCCTCTTCTATTTTGATCATCCATTCTTTCTCTGTTACTGCTGTGAGAGCATAGCACTAGTTAAGCTATCATTCAGTAAGCCATGAATGGTGAATGTGTTCTCCACTAACTTACATGCTGGTCACTGTCATACCGTGATGTCAATGAGCTGCCATAATACTGCCATGATGGTGTGTAGACACTTCTGTGTAGTTGTCAAACTGTGACTACTGTGGCACATACATCTTATTGGATGTGGATGTCTCTGTCAATCATGTTGCATGTCAAACTTCTGCTTCCACCAGGAAACAGTTATGCAATATACCAGCATACCTCTCATCCCCAAATATGAAATGCTATCATTGGCCACTCACTCCAACTTTTCCTTATCTGTTCCACCAGTGCCTGAGCCACTAACACTTCCATGTTCTTCTATGTCACAGCCAGGGCTACACTACTCTATATCATGGAGCAAGTAACTTTTCAGAATCTGAATGCAAAGTCCTTGACATGTATCATCATTGTCTGTAGTTACTAAAACTAAATATGGCATAACCACAGCATTGTTACAGTATCATGTATAGACAAGAATCACAAAAAAGATTATGTAAGGGACAGTCATCAAGTCAACAAGACGAGTATAAGGAAACTGAATTAGTAAAAATAGGAAATATAAGGACAAGTGAAAAGTAAACAGATATTAATATTGCTTTTATTTAAATTATCTATAACCTTTTTAAAGGTAATGACATTTACTTTCCTCTATTGATAGTTGGTAGCTCAGCTGAAAGTAACTAATTATCTATAACCTTTTTAAAGGTAATGACATTTACTTTCCTCTATTGATAGTTGGTAGCTCAGCTGAAAGTAACTGAAAGCACTAAGTGGAATAGCATTGTGACCGAAGGGGACCAAATGTACATACTTGCCCCATATCCAATCAACCCTAGAAATGGTGCGACTATAAATGCTCACTTATTGAGGTGCACCGATGGTGATCAACTGCCACTGGTAATTTGTAAGGCACAATGAGTGATAAAAAACTGCTGTGCAATATTACTAGGGCATAAATGACACAACTAAGGTTCAAATGTGTAATACCGGTTATACCACCACATGTAAAGCTGTAATTTATCAAAAAAAGAGTGTCATACCAGAAAAATAAGAGACATCTTTAAAAAATACATTTCTGTTTACTAGTTTGATGACACTGTTATTTGACCTGATTGGAAATTCTTTTTCTCAGATTTTAGTTACGATGCTGTGTTCCTTACAACATAAAATGATTCTAAAGCAAGTCCATCCTTTCAAATGCTGCAGTCTATTGCTCACGCTGACAGTCTGACAGAGTGCATCTCACTCAAGTATCCCCACCAACAAAAAATGCACATTACAAGCCATGTCTGAGAAACTGAGGGGGAAACCGGCCAAGATAACAGATCCAGATAATAAATAAATAAAAACAGTCATGCTGGAACTGCTGCTAACCAGGTAGAGGAGTCTCTCATTATCAATTAAGACTAGTTATACATGGTAGAGAAAACAGAGTAATAATGAACAGATGGGTCAGACACAGATACTATGCAGGTTCCAGAGGTACAGGAAATGCCAGTGGCCATGCACTCATTTCAAACGATGCAGGTAATACTCAATTTAGCATGAGTACTCTTGTCTGACACATTCAAAGAACAATTTCTACAATGATACATACAGAAGAAGACCACTTCAAATTGACATGACATGACATGCCACTTTGAAGGGATTACTAGGCACTTCACTGGTACACATTAAGGGGATATTCTTTAAGTTGTGATTACTGGTACTTGAAGAAAAACTAGAAACTTACTTTGGAATGAGGAAGAACTGTCAAAAAGAAAGGACACTGACAACTTTACTTCTTTTTTTAGTATTTGGAAATTTACAGCAAACACTAGAAACCTTCTTTTGCCTGTTATATAACCTGTTCTCATTATAATTATAACATACTGGGAATTTATTTTTGAAATTTATTGTTCTATAGTAACTTGTTCCAACTACAATATTAAACAATAGAGATTCTGTATTATAATAACCCTTCTAACTGACTCAGCCACCTGTACCCAATTCAAAGATAGCAAATTATTTTAACTGGTAATAATCAATTAGACTATAATTATAATGTTTGAGCCATACTCTCAGTTTGCACTTAGCTATTTCAAATGAGAAGGACAGATGATAAGATAAGCCTTTAGAAGGAGAAATCTCAATGTTTTCAATAAAGATCAGATTATTAATACCTAACAAGTCATGGATATTACTACCTTGAGTTAGTCCAAAAATCAATTGTGTAATATCATGATACATAAAAATCTCAGTAAATTCTCTTTAACAATTATTTCTCCCATTTACTTGCAAATCAATAGTAGCATAATTATAGTCACCTATCAGTATGAGATTTATATAATCTAAATTCATATTAAATATTGACAAATAATTGTAGTGAATATTTAGATCCATTGTAAGAGTAAAATAACAAAGTATCAATGCTACTGAATCATCCAACAAGATCCCATAAGCTCAGACAATTACTCACCCTGATATTCTTAACAAATTTACAAGAAAATGAACTGCTAACCAACAAATACCTTCATCTCTCTTGTTTATTCAACAGCATTCAAATTTATTAAATCCTAGTATTTGTAAGTCAGGTGAATTCCATGTCTCAGTAACAGCAATAAACTTACATCCCATAGAAAATACAATGAATTTTAATTCACTTTCCTTATTCCCCAAACTTTGGGAATTGCAACAGAAACATTTTAAAGATCAATTAAATTTCCTGTTTCTGTTGCACAATTCCTAAACAAGCCTGTCAGAAACTTAGAGCCATAGTAATTAAGATGAACTTCATCCTTGAAAATCTTTTAAATCACAAGCATAGTTTTCCCAGTTTTATTATTCATTTTATATTGTACATAAAACAAAGTAGTTTTATCAAATTATTAAATACTTTTGATAGGACCACTAGTAATCCAAACAACACAAGCTAGTAATGATTTCACCTAATGCAAAATCTAGATTTAAAATTTTCAAATACTCATACATATCACTAATTGCACTTTTCATCTTATTTAATGGTGTAAACCTTAAATCATTAGCACCTCCCAGCAAAACAAATTTAGTATAGGTTGGTTTAACCTCAGTTAACCTTAGTATTAAGTCTAAATAATCAATCAACTTCAACCCTGGTAAAGAGGAAACTGTAATATATTCTATTCAGTGATGCTTTTTGATTAGTAATGCATTTTATATGTGAGTTACTAATTACCATTAGCTTAGAATAACATTATTTTCCATTTTTATCTGTAATGGAAATAAACCATTCTCTCCACTATGTTTATTAATATCTTTAGCTTCACTAATTACCCCTGCCAAAGCTTTTCTTTTAAGCTTTTTTACCAATGAGATGACTTGCCATCCTTCATTCTGCCTACTAATATAATTATTAATATCAGAAAAGCAAAGGTTATATGAAATACTACCAGTAAGAAAAGAAGAAAGTTTTTTTCTAAATTTTATGTAGTGAAAACAACATCCTGTTTACCACAGTGAATCAAACACTGATGTTTATTTGCATTAGCTCTGTTCAGCTTGAGTCTCATTAAATACCTTCTTAGACTTAAGAGACAGAGAACTCTCTAATGCTGTAAGCCTCTTATGCTTTGAGCTATAAACTTCAACCATGCATTCGTAGAATGCATATTTGTACATGTGAGATAGCCTGTCTACCCTGAGCCAGTAATGAAGGAACCTCAACCCTCACCACTGACACTGGGGAGGTGCGGTCACTAAGAACAGGAATTAATTTATGCAGTATTTTCAGATGCAGATCTCTGCATCAGGCATAATTTCCCCAAAGACCACACAGGGAACATGCTCCAGACATGGGACCTGACTCTGTGTCCACTTAAGAGATGAAGAGTTACAGCTCAGCACACAATGCCAAATTGAAAGATCCCCACTACCCCACCCCTATTAAACAGCTTTACAATTAAATAAAATAGCAAAATCAATGTTTCTTCTCCTATGTCCTCAAAAGCGCAGCCAGGGAAGAATTCACAGCACACCAAGCCCCCACAAACATCAAAATTTATCATCTGCTTAAGAGAGTAACAGTTATAATGCAGTATATAACCCTACATAGGAAGATAATACCCCTTTAAACAGTACATACTTTCAATGCTTTACAACTAAATGAAATGGAAAAATCAGAGCTTTTTTTTTACCTGTCTCCTTAAAAGGACAGTCAGGGAAGAGTTAATTGCACAGTAAGCACCAATAAATTGTAGAATATAACATCCACTTAAAAGCAGAACAGTTATAATTAAGCACATAGTTTCATATAGGAAGGTATGCCTTCTTTCAAAGAGCACATTGTTTCAGTGTTGTACAACTAAATAAAATAATAAATAATTGTTTTCCATGTCCTTAAAAGGACTGTCAGGGAAGAGTTCCTAGCACATTGGGCACCACTAAACAAATATTGTGTCAACTTAAGAGCAGAACAGTTAAAGCTCAGCACACAACCCCAAATAGGAACACCTACCTAGCTAGTTCTTATATGGTTAGAATTGTGATATTCTGCTTTTCATGTTTATCAGACAGATCAGTGCTGTAATGCTAAGCACTGTTATGAAATACCCAAAATGAACTTCTCTGAATGGTATTTTGACATGTGTGGTTGGTCTGAGTGAGTCTGTGATGCTTGATTTGAACTTCATAGCAGTAGACAAGTTCTATTAAAGCAGTATTTGGCATTGCATTATTTTTTTCTAGAACTGCAGAACTGTGGCCTGCATTTTATGAAGTGCAACACACAGATCAGTAATCTGGTATTTTTTCCCCATGGTAAAAAGCACTTTAACCAATTAGTTTATTTTTGAATGGAGATGAAAATAGGGAAGGGTCCTAGTGGAGCTGTACAATTTTGTATTGCTTTATTTTTTATTTGTAATACACGTAAAAAGATTACTACGTAAATTAATTACTGCGAAAACACCTATAAGTGCCCAATGAAGTAGTTCAGTACATTAACCAAGCGAACACCGAACAAAGTAAAAATAAGAATACTGTTTTTATTTAATAAACGAAAGCACGAACAAAACAAAAGCACGAACAAAACAAAAATTAAAAATTTTAATTTTTGTTTTGTTCGTGCTTTCGTTTATTAAATAAAAGCATTATTCTTATTTTTACTTTGTTCGGTGTTCACTTGGTTAATGTACTGAACTACTTCATTGGCCACTTATAGGTGTTTTCGCAGTAATTAATTAATTAATTTATTTATTTATTTTTTTTTTAAATTTTTGAATTCAGTGGTCCAAGTGCCTGTCATATTATGGCAGATCAGGCCATTACTTTACTGACAGGATTGGGGAGGTCAGTAAGAAACTTTATAGTGGTGTGATTTTTAGTGCATAGTCTGTGTTATTTATTCTTGCTTTTATTGGGCTTTACATAGTATTAAGCCATTTTAGGGTTTGAAAATTCAGGTCTCTATATTCTGGAAGCCCACATGCTAAATGCATACATAGACAGACTGACAGATACATGGATTAGAATTCTTCAAAGTAGGTTGGATCCAGTGTCTGATGGTTTCCTATGTCATTGTTTATCATTTCCATGATAATTCTTTCCATGGATTCAGATATCAGACTAGTCAGACTTATGAGTCTGTAGTTGTCTGGGCCTATAGATGGGCTGCTGTTGTTGAAAGGAATGATAGGTGTAGTCCTATATTCAATTGGTACAAAGCCTTTCTAGTGTCTCTAGTTAGATAGTGACTACAGTGGCCTTGATAGGTCAGGTTTCATGCTGTTAAGGAGACATCCTGGGATATTATTTGGTCCCACTGATACTGTGTTCTTTGCATTGAGCTTGAGGCCATGGCTTTGCAGAGTACATTGAGGACCCATTCCCTAGTGATAATCGAGAGATTTATGGTTGAGGGCATTTTCTGAAGAGAGTATGAGGGTGAGGGGAAAACTGAAGCTAAACTTGCTGCCCCATACATTTGCTTTATCTTCTTTATCTTCTGGCTCAGTGTAGGTAGCGTTGTTACAGTTAGCTTGGTATATTGCTCTGTATTACCTTCAAGGGTACAGACAGCAGAAAAATGCCTTGCCACTGTCCTTGGTCTGAGAGGCTATTTTTACCTCAAAATTGCCTTTGCTACACTTTTTTAACCCTCTAAAATGCTTGTTAGGGCAGATAAGGCAGTTTTTACCTCAGTAGATATTGTAATTCATAATTTATATCATGGTTTTCTTCTTTTTGTTATACAACCTAATTATGTTGTGATTCCACCATTGAGTTTGTCCTGTGCTTATCCTGGGTAAATACAGATTTCTCTATGCAGCCATTAAAATGATTGTATCTGGGTTGCTCAAATATACATTTCTGTGGAATTATTTTTCTACTACAGTAGCACATAGTAGGATGAAGGGTGAGTTTTGTCTTTACAGTAATGTACTGGTTAATTATCTTACTTAACATGGATACACATGGTTATTCCTTTTTTTATGACATGGGAGGGAGGCATAGAATAGTCTATTTAAGACTGATTGGGCACATTGCCTCAGTAAATTTTACTGCATGATGAGGGAACTATTCAATGCATGGTAAATAATTATATCTATTTATTTATTTATTCATTGACATTTGATTACTGGGAAAGTCCACTGGGCCAAGTTAAGCCCATTTTCGGTGGAGGCCCGGGGAGAAAAGTTACAGATTATAATCAAACTTGCATAAAAACTTACAAAAAACATAAAAACATAAGGCTTGCATAAAATTTCCATACAACTTACATAAAAGTTTCCAAAAAGGATATATTTTGAGGGAAAATCAGGAATATTAAGCTGGCAGCAGAGTTAAACATGGTCAAAGTACAGACAATAATATCATGGCAGAAAGGTTATAATGATTTACAGATTATACACCAAACTATACATATAATGCCAGGCATTACTTAGGATAAACAATATGTACATATATATGTATATTAAACATAGGGAGAAAGGCATAAATGGCGAACTTTGTAATACATAGTGGAGAAGGAAAGAGGAAAGAAAAAGGAAGAAGAGAAGAGGGGGAGGGTATAATAAATGGAATGGACAGTAAACAAGAGAGAGAGTGATAGGAAAGAAGGAAGAGGAAGGAATGGAAGAAAAATTTTGTGGAATAAGAAAAGAAGTGATGGAAAGTAGAGGGGGAGGTGCAATGAGTTAACAGAAGTGAGAGGTAGAATTAAAAAGCTAGATTCAAAAAGAAAGTTAAAAGAAAATTATCAGGAAAGCAAAGTAATGGATTAGGAGCTATGATATAAATAGATATGACTTTATTTAATAGATTAAGTAATGGCAGAGGAAGTAAGTGAGCAGTTACACATCCAGTTGGTGAGAAGATAATTATGCAGCATGGTTTTGAAAATATAGGGGCTTTGATGTATGCGGATATGGAAAGGTAAATTATTCAATTTTCTTGCAATGGTCCAAGCATATAATAAATGGCCTGCAGGTAGTTTAGATTTATGAACTTGAAGAAGTTCTTCTTCAGATCGCAGGAGCTTAATGGGGTTGTAACAGGTGGGTAAAAAGCTTAGTAAAGGGCAATCCTGAGGTTTATGTATAAATGTATGTATAATTGTAAGCTAAAGGAGTAGTGGATAGTGAGGAAATTCCAGCCATTGTAATTTTTTAGATCAATACAGTGGTGAGTCGAATGGTGACTGTTTGTGAAAAATTTTGTTATCTTATTATAGCATGTCTCTAATTTGGTGTCAAGGAAGACTGCAAGTTAGTAAAGGCACACCATAGGTTAGAGAGGGTAGTAGGTAAGTTAGTGCTAATACTTGCTTGGTAGGGAGGGAGAGGAACTGAATGTGTCTATAGAGTGACCCTAATTTTTGTATGGGTCTTGCTTACATTATTTTGAATGTGCAAGTTATATTTGAGTTTTCTTGTCGATTATTACTCCTAACAATTTAGTGTGGGTTACTAGCTCAATTTTTGTAGAGTTAAGAGAGAATATCTTGAGGACAGCTTTAGGAGAATTTCTCTTGGATGTGAAGTTCATAAGTTTAGTTTGTTTAGAGTTTAAACAGAGGTGATTATTGTGAATCCAACTCTCCACAGTGGAAAATGCTGTTTGGGTATTTTGCTGCAAAAAGTGCTGTATTGGGTCCAGAGTAGACCATGGTAGAGTCGTCTGCATACTGGACTAAGGGAGCCCTGCTGGGTAGCTTGGTGGAGATTGTTGATAAAAATGTTAAATAGTAATGGGACTAAAACTGAACCTTGGCATTCTCCTGTAAGGTTATAAAGGTAAGAGGAAATGGAATTTTGCTATTTGACAAAATGTTCTCTGTTGGAGAGGTAACTTTTGAACCAATGAAAGGATTGGGGAGAAATCCCTATGTTTGAGAGCTGAAAGAGTAGCAGATAGTGGGAAATTGTATCAAATGCTTTTGATAGGTCTAAGAAAAGGGCAGATACAAATTGTCCAGAGTCTCGGGCTTTGTTGATCAAGTCTAAGAAGGTTATTATTGCAGTAGATGTACTGTGACCTGGGCGGAACCCATGTTGTGTTGGGGACAGAATTTTATTTTGTAGAAGGAAGCCTGAGAGTTGATTTTGCACACATTCTTCTAGGATTTTAGAGATGGGGGAAACTATAGCAATGGGTTGGAAGTTGTATATGTCAGTTAAAGGACCACCTTTGTGCAGAGGAAGGATGATTGCTTTTTTCTGTAGACGGAGGACAAAGGATTCTTGGACAGATATGTTAATCAGTATGCCAATGGGGTAGGCCACTGCATCAGAAGTGATATTAAGAAACTTGGCAGGAATTCAATCAGCTGAGTTTGAGCAAAGTTTTAATTTCAGAAGGAGTTTTTTTGATGAAAGAGGTGGGGATGGGTGAGAGATTGAATACTGGCAGGGGATTGTTGTGTGCAGTTAGGTGGGGGTGTTAATGCATGGAGTACTATGATTCAAAGTTATTGAAGTATAATGGATGTTATGAGGTAAAGAGTGTTGCTAGGGAGAAGGAGAAGAGGAGCTTGTAGGAATAGTACATGGGAGAGGTAGAGAGAAAGAAGCAATAATTTTAGTAATGGTATCAGTAAAGTGGGAGTTAAAGATGCTACTTGCTATTTCTTCAGGAAGCATGTCAGGGTGTGGACAGGGGTTGGGTTTGGTGCCAGGGTATAAGGGATTATTGATGGAAGACCAGAACAGTTTGAGTTTATGTTTTCTATTAGTTTGCTGGTTCCAGAAGTACTGCTGTTTGTCTTTAGAGATCAGTTTTTTAGCTTGTTTTCAGAGCTGTTTAGTCATAATTTCTTTGGTAGCTTTTGTTAACCAGGGGGCATGGTTGCATTTGATTATTTTTGATCTGGTTGGAGCTAGACTATCCAAGATATTTAGGAAGGTATTATTAAAGTACAGGAGAGCGTTATCCAATGGAAGATGACTATTTCAGTTAAGGCTTTTCAGGAGGTTATTAAGTGGGGGTTGAATTTTGAAATATTTTGGACAAGTTTAATATTGTGGACTTTAGGAATGGATGAATAGGCACAGATAGTGTATGCAGGTATATGTTCGCTGATGGAGTTTGACATGGTGCCAGAAGCTATGTACTTGGAGGGGGGTCTATATTACATCATTGAACATACTGTTTAGCGAATGCTTATTAGTGAAACACAAATAAGTGAAAACACTAAATAGAGAACATTGATATAGACTCCTTGGTGGGGTCTGAGATTAGGATCCAGTCTAAAATGGAGCCTTCATTGGTTCTGTTGTTGTACCTAGGAGGGGTTGAGATAAGTTGTGAGAAGTGAAACAAGTTCATGCTGGAGGGTGTTCATTTGAAAGAAGTAGAAGCCCAATCAATATTCATGTCATCTTGGACAATTGTTTCATTTTTTTATGGTGTGGGAAATCCAGGAAATTATATCTCCTAAAAGTGTTGTGTTGTTTCCAGGGGGGATGTATAGGACAATTATGCAAAGTTTTTTTAGAGTAGTTAATTTCAGGATTCGAGATCAGAATCTCTGCATTTTGGAATTCAGGGACAGAGTCTTTAAATGGTGAGATTATGAAAGAATTGTGATAGATAATTGCAACACCACCTCCTTTCTTCTTAGACCTATTTGGTCTAATTACACTGAAGTTTGGAGGGAGAAACTCAGAGTCTTGTATGGAAATTTTTAACCTGGTTTCTGTCACAGCTAGGATATTGGTTATGTTTTAGAAGAGCCACGCATGCAGCTCAGAGGTTTTATTGCAGGTACTTTGAAAATTTAGAGTAGTTATGTGAAGCGGTTTAGAATATTTGAGGAAGTTAGCATTTGAGGTGTAGAAAGTGGTGGAGGTCCTAGAGTTAGTGTAGATGTCTCTGGAGCAGAGGAGGGAAGAAAGGGTATGGGGAAGATGGAGTATGATATGTGAGAGTTTAGAAATGGTATAGTGGAGAGGGCAGTAATGAGAGCTGGGTGTGTAATGTAAGGAAGAGTTTGTGGGGAGAATATGTGCTTTTGCAATAAGGAGGTCATTTGTGTGATATAGGTTAGAGTTAATGTTGGAGTTGGACTTTTGTGGGGAAATGTGAAACTTGTAAAATAGTTGATTTTTGGAGATACAGAATGAGAATTTAGTGATGAAGCTTCTGAAAGAAATAGGAGCACTAGGGAGAGAAGGGATAGGAATAAAGTTTGTGGAATTGGAGGAGGCATTATTTAGAAAAATCTATAAGGGTAGGAAGTACAGTTAATTGTTAGAAAGGAATTCAGGAGTGGAAGTAGAGCAGGGTTATTGGCTGTTCATCATGGGGGTGTGGTTAAGATAGTATAAATGTAATGAAATAGGGGTGGATGGGAATGGGGGAGGGGTAGGGGAGCAGAGTGAGCCCAAGCATAGTGATGGGTGAATGTAGCGGCTAGGCCTAGGTCTCAACAGGCTGAAAAAAGAAATGAACAACAATCAGTGAAACAGAAATAATCAAAATGTCACAGAAAAGGATAGTCTAAAAGAAATATCAGAAGAACAAAAGGTAGAAGAGCAAGTGGCGAAGTAAGAGAATGAGAGTGTAGTTAGCAACTATTTAAAGTGAAGGGTTCCTGTAATCATGGCTGCACAGGTAAAATCCACACTCTCCAAAGCCAAGAATCCAGCATCCATGGGACCTGACAACATTTCAGGCTGCATTCTACATGAACTACAGAATGAACTGGCACCCCACCTAATCACCATGTTCAATAATATCCTCACCTCAGGCTTTGTGCCCACCGAATGGTTCACTGTGATGGTTATCCCACTCCACAAAGGGGGAGGCACCATGGACCCTGGGAACTACTGCCCCATTAGCCTAACGAGCCTGGTCTGCAAGGCCATGGAATGTATCATCATGAAACTTATAAACAAAGACATTGGTAATCTCCAAACTTTGGACCCCACCCAATTTGGGTTTGTAAAAGGCAGATCATGTCTCCTAAACCTGATAGACCTCTTTGAAACAGTCACCAAAGCTGTAGACGAGGTTAAGGTGGTTCACGCAGCCTATCTAGATCTCACCAAGGCTTTTGACACTATTCCTCACTCTGGAATTATAGATAAACTCACTAACTAGGTATAAATCCCTATGTCACAAGATGGGTTGCCAACTGGCTGACTGACAGAACCCACACTGTGAAAGTAGCAAACTCCAAATCCGACTTCAGACCAGTGACAAGTGGAGTACCACAGGGTTCAGTCCTGGGTCCTCTCCTGTTTGGTATCTACTTTTCTGAAGTACAGGCTAACACAGAAGGTCTTTGGCTAACAAAGTTCGCAGATGACTGCAAACTAGGAGCCATAATTGAAACTCCTAACGATGTGGGCATCCTACAAAAGGGCCTCACTGAGACAGATGCCTGGTGTCAAAGCCATGGCCTCAAGCTCAATGTCAAAAAGTGCATTGTCATTCCCTTTGGTAATACCTCTGTACCTATGAACTACCACATAGGTGGTATTCTACTTAACAGTGAAAGTGTGATAAGAGACCTTGGAACACAGGAGGACAGTAGTTTCTCCTTTAATAATCACATCACTAAAGTAGTCAGGAAATCCTTCTACATGGCACACCTCTTCACAAAAGATTTCTCATCCATGAAAAAATAGGTCATTGTTCCCCTCTACTCATCACTCATTAGACCCATTATAGAGTACAATGCCCCTTTTGGTATGTACCTCAGAAGATATCTACAACAACTGGAAAGGATACAGAAATACTTCGCAAAGAGGATTACCAGCCTCAAACAGATGCCCTACGCAGTCCGTCTCAAAAAACTCCAGCTTTACTCCATCACATATTGCCTACTCAGAGGCGATCTCTGTCTAACATACAAGACTATGTCAAACCCAGAGCTGCTGGACATGCTCCACTTAAAGAAATCCCAATCCCTCTGAGCTACACGTTCTAGGGACCTAAACCTTGTCACTAGAATAAACAGAACATACTGGAGGAATAGATTCCTGTCCCAGAGACTTCCCATACTCTGGAACAAACTACCTAACTATATCAAACAAAGCTCTTTATTAGCACTCTTCAAGAAAAATCTTGATGATTGGATGGGAAATAGGAAATTCACCCCAGGGATCACATCTGTGGCTCTGTTCGACAGGGGCAAAGGAAAATAATTTTCTTGGGTGGCAAAAGCCAGGATACCTTTTTGGCTAGGCTTGTATAAGCCCTAGGGCCAATACCCTATTATACCATGACCCCCTATTAATATTCCAAAATGTGCACGCTGATTGGCCAGCATGCATGTTGTAAATCGACTTATACTAATGGAAAAAGGTCCGGTCGCCTGGACTTTTTCCATTAGTATAAGTCTTTTTTTAAAACACTGTCTCGCTATGTTAAAAGAGTTTAACATAGCGATACAGGTTTAAAAAAAGCAACGGAGATCTCTGTTGCTTTTTTAAAGCTGTCTCGCTATGTTAAACTCCTTTAACATAGCGACACAGTGTGTAAAAAGCAACAGAGATCTTGTTTTCTCCGTTGCTTTTTTTTTAAACCTGTCTCGCTATGTTAAATGGGTTTAACATAGCGAGACAGCTTTAAAATAAGCAACGGAGATCTCCGTTGCTTATTTTAAAGTCTCCATGTTAAACCCATTTAACATAGCGACAGGTTTAAAAACGGAGAAAGCAAGATCTCCATTACTACTGTTTCGCTATGTTAAATGGGTTTAACATAGTGAGACAGCTTTAAAATAAGCAACGGACATCTCTGTTGCTTATTTTAAAGCTGTCTCGCTATGTTAAACCCATTTAACATAGCGAAACAGTAAAAAAGCAATGGAGATCTTGCTTTCTCCGTTGCTTTTGGCCACAGCTCTGATGTACTGCGTAGGCATGCGCAGATGCGCAGTACATCAGAACTGCCGCGGATGCCAGACAGCTGCAGAAGGGCAGCAAAGAGGCATTATACAATGCCATTATTTAAGAAAAGTAATTGTTTCTTTTCTTAAATAATGTCATAGTATAATAGCAATAACCCACTTCTGGGTGTGGGTAATGCGGGATTTAACCATGGTTTTCTTTGTTTGGTCCCTCGGGCTTCGCCCTCGGGACCAAACCACGCCAACCATGGTTAAATCCCGCATTATCCACACCCAGGCATGGGTTATTGGTATAGTACCTACCTATGAACCTATGATAATACAATAGAAAATATAGCAAGGTTTCAAAGGGAGGTGTTCAAGGGAAAAGAGGAAATGGATTGAGAGGAGTGAAGGAAGAGAAGAAGAAACACTGCAGGTGGAAGAAAGAAAGAAAGAAAAAGAAGGAAAGAAAGAAAGAAAGAAAGAAAGAAAGTAAGAAAGAAAGAAATAAAGAAAGAAAGAAAGAAAGAAAGAAAGAAAAAGAAAGAAAGAAAAAGAAAGAAGAAAAAGCAGCTAATGGCAGAAGGGAGAGCACACTGAAGTTGGAAGCAAAAGGCAGCCGAGTACAGCTTGATGATTTGGGTTTGGTGGAGTGTTAGCTTGCATGCAGCTTTAATTATAAAGCAGGTGAGGTGCTTTTATACCAAACACAAAGTATAAAATACATTAAACAGTAGTAGTCAAAATGCTGAAGGCATTGAAGGGCTGGGTAGAGGAGGTGTAGCTCAGACTGGGAGGTGGCATACTTCCATACTATTGTTTAAAGCAGCAGTGTCAACACTAACCAGTGGTAGTCAAAATGCTGAAGGCAGTAATGGGCAGGGTAGAGGAGGTGTAGCTCAGACTGGGAGGTGGCACATTTCAATACTGTTGTTTAAAGCAGCAGTGTCAGCATTAAACAGTGCTAATCAAAATGCTGAAGACAGTGATGGGCTGGGTAGAGGAGGTATAGCTCAGACTTGGAGGTGGCACACTTCAGTACTGTTGTTTAAAGCAGCAGTGTCAGCCTTACATTAGTTTTTGGAACCCAGCAA
>NC_056738.1:570517980-570560480 GCF_019279795.1 Protopterus annectens | reverse complement strand
TCCAGTTCTGTAGATTTCTTTCCTAAACCTGTTTGTGACAGTGCCTAGATTCAAAATGCTATCACTTCACAACCTGTAAACTTTTCTTCCTCTTTCAAATTTCCTGGTAACACTAGACTTTAAAGATACTTATCATCACATTCTTATTCATCCAGATTTCAGAAGTTTTTTGAGGTTTTGTATGTCTGAATCACATTATCAGTTATCTGCCTTACCCTTTATAGTATCCACTGCACCAGGAGTGCTCACAAAGCGTCTGTTTCCATTTATTGCTCATGGCAGGCTACAAGGTATTCCCATTTTTCCATATTTAGACAACTTGCTGATCTTTGCAGAGTCTTTTTCAAAGGTTCTGGGATCTTTCTCTTGGATGAGAAACCTCTTATATAGGCTGAGATTCCAAGAAAGAATTCAAAAGTATTTCTTGACTCCCTCACATAGGATTGTGTTCCTGGGATATCAACTAGATACCTCAGTTCAAAGAGTTTTTTTTTTCACAGGAGAAACAGATCTATAGTTAAATATATTTCTAAGGTTTCCTCTCAAATTTCAGTCACTACACCTCAGGATTTTTGCTATCATGGCTTCCATGATTCTCATGATACCCCTAGAAGATTCCATATAACAACGATACAGTGGTATTCAAAATCTCTTTATTCCAAGCATCAACATCCATTATCTTTTCAAATCCCAGTGATGGAGTTTATTAGAAGAGAATCTTTTGGTGGAGAGAGCAGAGATCCTTAAATCTTAATTTTGTGTTAGAAAACCTAACAAGTTCTACATTTGAACCAGCTGATTTGACTGACTTTAGTTTCTTAACATGAAAAACAGTTTTAATGATTGCTCTGACTTCTGCAAGAAGGGTATATGAGTTGCACGCTCTTATGGTGCATCAACCATACCTCATTATCTATAGAGTCAGGGTTTCTTTGAGAACTAATCATTTTTAGTGCCTAGAGTAGTATCTGAGTTTCCTTTAAGCCAAATATCCATATTCCCATCTTCTTTCCTGAACCTCAAAATGAGGGAGAAGAGATACTCCATACCTTGAATTCCACAGACAACTCAGGTACTGTCTTGACAGAACTAAATCTTTCACATATTTGAATCAATTGCTCATTTCTTATGAGAGCAAGAAGAAGGATCAACCTGTGTCAAAACAGACAATTTTGAAATGGTAGCCTGAGGGTATTACTTTTTGTTATATTCACCACAACAAAAGTATTCCAGACAGGGTCAAGTCCTGCTCTTCCAGGGCCTTAGCCTCATCTATGGCTTTTGGAAAGGATTTGATTCTGAACATATTCCAGAAGCTGCTACATAGTCCTCTGTACATTATGTTATAAAGCATTGTAGGCTTGATTCATTGTCTAGGCCAAGATGAAGCTTTGCTATGGGCCAAGATGAAGCTTTGCTAGGACTATTCTCCAGAGGCTTCTGGACTCTTCACCTTTCACATTCCAAACTGACTAAGGTAATCTAACCATATAGCTAAGAGTATTATAAATATGTTGCACATAGTACACATGTGTAAGTTGAACTTCCCATAACAGTAGATACTTGTATAATCCCTGCTGCAGTAGCTGTTCCCTCCCTCCACCTCCCTTGTTTTTATGTGTTTTATGCCAGTATTAGACATTTATTTTTTGTTACTCCTAGTATTGCCCTTGCTGTGCTGAGTCTTCCTCTGCTGGCAGGAAAGCTCTGAATGGTTTCACACCCAAAATTGTCCAGTCAGCTCAAAATAAGCATATGGAATGTGTCATGAAGCTTGGAAGCTGACTGGGTGTTATACACTTGGCAGGATATAACCTGTATAGCTAAAGCTACTGCAGCAGTGATCATTTGAACATCTACTGTTATGATAAGTTCAACATACAGAGTGGTATGTTTTTTTTTCCTTTTCTCTACCTTCATTTGTTAGAAGGATTTGCCTGTACCTGCTTGGTAAGATCTACTATAGTCAAGAACCTTGACATCACTAACCTTTTTGTAAATTCAAATACTCTAAGTACTGGGTAACTACTTAGTTTTGAGATTATGTTCAGCTTTCTAAAAACATTACAGAATCTGATTGTTCTACTGGTGACTAATTTTGTATGGCATTTCTACTGTCCTCCAAACATTCATCATCATCATCATATTTTGGCTTTTCCCATTAGGGGTCGCCACAGCGGATCACCTCTTTCTGTTTCTTCCTATCCTCTGCATCTTGCTCTGTCACACCAACTGCCTGCATGTCCTCTCTCACTACGTCCATAAACCTTATCTTAGGCCTTCCTCTTTTCCTCTTACCTGGCAGCTCCATCATTAGCATCTTTTTCCCAATATACCCATCATCCCTCCTCAGCACATGTCCAAACCAATGCAATCTCATCTCTTTTGCTTTGTCTCCAAACTGTCCAACATGAGCTGACCCTCTAATATACTGATTCCTAATCCTATCCATCCTAGTCACACCAAGTGCAAATCTTAACATCTTTAACTCTGCCACATCCAGCTCTGACTCCTGCCTTTTTGTCAATGCCACCTTCTCCAAACCATATAACATAGCTGGTCTCACTACTGTCTTGTAGACCTTCCCTTTCACTCTTACTGGTACCCGTCTGTCACAAATCACTCCTGACACTCTTCTCTACCCAATCTACCCTGCCTGTACTCTCTTCTTCACCTCTCTTTCACACTCACCATTACTATGAACTGTTGATCCCAAGTACTTAAACTCATCCACCTTTACCAACTCTACTCCCTGCATCCTCATCATTCCTCTACCCTCCCTCACATTTACACACATATATTCTGTCTTAGCCCTGCTGACCTTCATTCCTCTGTTTTCTAGAGCACATCTCCACCTCTCCAGAGTCTCCTCAACCTGATTTGTACTCTCACTACAGATCACAATGTCATCTGCAAACATCATAGTCCACGGGGCCTCCTGTCTGATCTCATCTGTCAACCTGCCCATCACCACTGCAAATAAGAAAGGACTCAGAGCTGATCCTTGATGTAATCCCATCTCCACCTTAAACGGATCTGTCACTGCCACTGCAGTCCTCAGCACTGTCACACTACCCTCATACATATCCTGTACCAATCTTACATACTTCTCTGCCACTCCCGACTTCCTAATACAATACCGCAACTCTTCTCTAGGCACCCTGTCATATGCTTTCTCCAAGTCTACAAAGACACAATGCAACTCCTTCTGACCTTCTCTGTATTTTTCCAATAACACTCTCAGAGCAAACATCACATCTGTAGTGCTCTTTCCTTGCATGAAGCCATACTGCTGATCACTAATCATCACCTCCCTTCTTAACCTAGCTTCTACTACTCTTTCCCATAACTTCAAGCTGTGACTGATCAATTTTATCCCTCTGTAGTTACTGCAGCTCTGCACATCACCCTTATTCTTAAAGATAGGTACCAAAACACTTTTTCTCCACTCCTCAGGCACCTCTGACTTTCCAAAATTTCATTAAACAATCTAGTTAAAAATTCCACTGCCATTTCTCCTAAGCACCTCCATGCTTCCATTGGGATGTCATCTGGGCCAACAGCCTTTCCATTCTTCATCCTCTTCATAGCTGTCCTTACTTCCTCCTTGCTAATCTGTTTCACTTCCTGATTCACTATCCCCACATCATCCAACCTTCTCTCTCTCTCATTCTCTTCATTCATCAGCCTCTCAAAATACTCTTTTCATCTACTCAACACACTCTCCTCTTTTGTGAGTACCTTTCCCTCACTATCCTTTATCACCCTTACTTGCTGCACATCTTTCCCAGCTCTGTCCCTCTGTCTAGCCAATTGGTACAGGTCCTTTTCTCCCTCTTTAGTGTCCAATCTCTCATACAACTCTCCATATGCCTTATCCTTAGCTTTTGCCACCTCTCTCTTTGCCATGCGCCTCATCTCCTTATACTCATGTCTACTTTCTTCATCTCTTTGACAATCCCACTTCTTCTTTGCCAGCCTCTTCCTCTGTATACTCTCCTGTACTTCCTCATTCTACCACCAGGTCTCCTTGTCTTCCTTCCTCTGTCCAGATGTCACACCAAGCACCTTTCTAGCAGTCTCCCTTACTAGTTCTGCTGTAGTTACTCAGCTATTCGGTAACTCTCCACTGCCTCCCAGTGCCTGTCTTAACTCTTCCCTAAACTCCACTTCACAATCACCCTTTTTTAACTTCCACCATTTAATCCTTGGCACTGCTTTCACACTCCTTCTCCTCTTCTTGATCACCAATGTAATCCTACAGACCACCATTCTATGCTGCTTAACTACACTTTCCCCTGCCACCACTTTGCAGTCTCCAATCTCCTTCAGACTGGCCCTCCAACATAGGATATAATCCACCTCTGTGCATCTTCCTCCACTCTTGTACATCACCCTATGCTCCTCCATCTTCTTAAAATACGTATTCACCACAGCCATGTCCATCCTTTTCACAAAATCCACAATCATCTGACCTTCTGCATTCCTCTCCTTAACACCATACCTACCCATCATTTCCTCATCCCCTCTGTTCACTTCACCAACATGCCCATTAAAGTCCGCTCCAATCACTAGTCTCTCACCCTTGGGTACACTCACCACAACTTCATCCAACTCACTCCAAAATTTCTCTTTCTCATCTATCGCACACCCAACTTGTGGAGCATATGCACTAACAACATTCATCATTACACCATCAATTTCGAGCTTCATAAACATCACTCTGTCAGACACTCTCTTCACGTCTAAAACACTCTTGGCATATTGTTCCTTTAGTATAACCCCTACCCCATTTCTCCTGCCATCCACACCATGATAGAATAATTTGAACCTGTTTCCTAAACACCTGGCCTTACTTCCCTTCCATCTGGTCTCTTGCATGCACAATATATCAACCTTCCTTCTCTCCATCATATCAGCTAGCTGTCTTCCTATACCAGTCATACTGCCAACATTGAAAGTTCCTACCCTCACTGCTACACTCCTAACCTTCCTCCTCTCTTCCTGCCTTCGGGCATGCCTTTGCCCTCCTTTCTCCTTCGGCCAACAGTCACCCAATTTCCACCAGCACCCTGTTGGCTAACAGTACTGGTGGTGGTCATTGTTAATCCGGGCCTCGAGTGATCCAGTATGGAAATATGAAATTTTCATGCCATAAGTTATGTGGCAGAAGTTTTACGCTGGATGCCGTTCCTGACGGAACCCTCCCCATTTATCCGGGCTTGGGACTGGCACAAAGAAATGCACTGGCTTGTGCATCCCCAGTGGCTGGGTTCTACTGTCCTCCAAACATCTAGTATAATTCTTGTTGTACTGCCTTTCTTCAGGAGTCTGGTATTCTTTAAGGATTTGGTTTAAACTATACACCAGCAATGATCTGAATATAATGTTGAATCATATTTGTTCTGCTTGGCAGCTCAGAAGCAACCAATGTAATCCTTAGTAGATCAAGCACAAGTTTGGTGAATACAGAGAGAATTACACAAGGGCTGTGAACAATAATGCAATAAGTTTACAGAGATTAACAGGTAGTACAGAAGGCATTAATACTGTCAGACATTTCTAGTGGTTATGTATAGCATTTTCAATTATTGGAAAAAATGAGATTTGGAGGTGAAGAGGCAGAACTACTGAGAAGTAAAAGGTATGAGTGGTTAGGTAATGTGGCTCACCTGGAAGTGCCCACATTGTCCTTGCTTCTTGAGAAATAATTTAAGTTCTGACCTAGAGCTGTTATAGAAGGTGAGTTATTTTAATTTTAGTAGGAGATACTCTCCGAGTTTTGATGATAGAATTGAAAATACTTGGTTGGTGCAACATAGTTTAGAATTTGAATTTTCAGGGTGGGTATTGATTGGGAGAGATATCTGAGGCTGGAGTAACATGTTTTAGTTGTCAATTTTGCTGCAAGAGAAGATACATTTTCCATATTTAAATGTATGCAAGGAAGACAGCCAGATTATAGTTGGGCAGTTTTTTTTTTTTGCTATGTAGCCAGTTGGCTTTTGAAAGGGTAATGTAGAGTTACTCATATAAGGGGGAGTTTGTGATGAAACAACGTCCTAACACCTTGCCTTCATCAATGAATATAACTGGTGCATTTTACTCTGTTTTTCAAGTTATGCAGATATATATCTGTACACAAATTAATTTCATGTGAGTGCGTCCTTCTCCATTCTAATATGTAGTCTATCAAAAGGCTACATTTTACAAGTGGTTCACCATATCTTTAACATGGAGAAAATCTCCCTTGTTATTATGTCATATGTTAAACTGGGTACTATGGTAACATGATATACTACCTTTCAAAACACTGCTTGTATTCCTAGCCGAATAATGCAATTCCCTTTCTTATCATACTGAATAGAAACTACTTCAACAGCTTTATTATAATGGATTTTAGTGTGATAATGTGCTTTGTTATGTCCATAAATGTAGACTATTTCAACAGGTTTCTTAGTAAGAGTTTTCTTCCTATACCTACACACAAAGTATTCCTTTATTAACATTGCCACACTTCCTGAATCTAGCAGTCCTTGCAGCTCTCTGTCACCAAGTATGACATTGCATGCAAAAAAGCCACTAAAACACAAGAAAAAATAGATGAAATGGCAAGAGGAACTGAACGAAGTAAGTCCACAGGTTACAAGCAATAGCGTATAAAAATTTAATATCCGCTTTCATCAAACGACTTCATCAGAATACACTTAGTTGAAAAAACAATTCCTTAAATACACTCCATTAAACAATCAATTAACTTGATTAAAACCAATTAAGTGAAAAAAACATTTAAAAACACAAAATTCAAAATTTAAAGAAAGCAGACAAATCAGTTTCTTTAGAGATAGCTAATTTATGATACTTTAAAAAACATTTCAAATTGATGGTCTCATTTATTTATTTATTTATTTATTTTACATTTGTTGACCGGGCTAGTCTAGCTGGATATATATCCGTTTACAGTAGAGGCCCGGGGAGAAAAGCTCCGGTACAGTAAAAATTACAGTGTTGAATATACATATACATAAAGTAAAAATATTTAACAATACATCAAAGATTTTCTACATAGATTTTTAAGTGGTACAAGAGTGGCAAGGCAATAACATTTCAGAAACTTATCAGTCTTACATTTCAAGAGAGAAAAACAAACAAATTTAAAATGTACAAGTCTAGTTCTACTAGTAACATAGTAGGCTATAAAAACAAGACTAAGGATAGAATGATTTAAGGCATAACTAAGATTAAATCTCATCTCCAGGGAGGCATCAGGTAGGGGCTTAATTAGAAGATAAAAAAATTTAGTTGTATTTAGAATATGTTTCAGTCGGGATTGGTACAGGGACATAGCCAATGTGAAATAAGATGTTCTTTGATTTGTTTTTTGAATAGAGAGGTAGACACTAGGCAAGTTATATTCTGAGGGAGTTGATTCCATATTTTACTAATGGAATTAGAAAATAAAGCATCTCCAGCTTTACTGTATGATTTAGTTATGGATACAAGGAACTTATTTGCAGAACGAAGTGTGGTTAGGTTCTTGTATGGAGAAATTTAAACCTGGCAAAGTATCTGATTTTAATCTAATGTGCCAAAGTGTCTCTCTCTGTTCTAAGTAATTTTTAAAGTCACCCGCCCTCATGTCTGATTTACAAATTTCCAAAACAGAAAAAATAAATTTCTTGAAAGAAGAACAAACAACAGAATGCTTATATAAAGCGTTGTTCTGATCTTTACTTTTGATCCCATAAAGATGTTCCTTTATACGTGTACCTAAACTTCTTGTGGTCATTCCTACATAAAATGCAGGGCACGTGCTACACATACTAATGTAGACAACTCCACAGGTGTTACAGTTAACAAAATCAGGGACTTCCAAAATTTTATCTGATGTTATTATAGAAATGTAGGGCCCTTCAGAGATGTATCTGCAAATTTTGCATTGATGGCAACAAAACATGCCTTTCTTTCTACTAACTGTAGAACACTCATCTAAAGTGTGACGTTCTAATATTTGTTTAAGATTGTTATTTTTACGAAACACAAAACTAGGTTTGGTTCCAACAGCACGAACGATATCAGAATTTCCTTGAAGCACCCTCCAATTCCTCTCAAGTACAGTCTTGATGTGATTAGAGTCACTACTCATTTCTAGGGAACAAATTACATCAGAACTGATTCTACTAAATGTTCGTTCACTGTGAACGTTAACTTTAATGACCACTGACTTGTTCAATATAGCTTGAAAATGGGTTGAACGCTTGTTAAAAACTTCATTACCACTACCAACTAATAAATTTTCCTCATAACCTCTTTGCAGAAACATTGAAGCAATAAATTGAAATTCCTGTACTAAGTCTTGCTCTCTTGTAGTCATACGACTGGCTCTAATATATTGTCCCCTAGGAATATTCTTAATAACATGTTTCGGATGCCCACTTAAATAATGTAGGTATTCGTTGGTGAAAGTTTTCTTCCTAAAAATCCTACTGTGTAATCTGTTATCTAAACTATCCCACCAAAAATGAATATCTAAAAAGTTGACCGCTAAACCAATATCGCCTTTAGTGAATTTCAAGAAACCTGGTTCAGAGTTAACTTCCAGAATAAAAGCTTCAACAGTGTCAAGACTACCATCAATGATAAAAATTAAATCATCAATGTATCTGCAATAGAAGTGAATATGAAATTTACGCATCAGAATAGGAATGCATTCAAGCTCCCACCATGCCATAACTAGATATGCAAATGCAGGTTCCGCCGGAGAACCCATAGCGACACCTTGTTTTTGTTTATAATACCTATTATTAAATAAAAAGAAATTATTATCTAAAATAATTTCTAACAATCTGCAAATCGTAGATATAACAGTATTGTTAAAGTATTTCTTTTTAAATAAAAAACTACGTATAGCTTCCACACCATCTTCGTGCGGAATGCAAGTATATAATGAAATAACATCCATAGTGAAAAGGACATGTCTATCTGGATCAAAAATCCCACTTTCTGAAAAAATTCTCAACTTATCCAAAAAATGCCATGAGTCTCTAACAAAAGATGGTTCATTGTTTAATAGAGGCCCCAAAACAGCATCTATAACAAGAGAGACTCCCTCTGTGATGGAATGAGGTGAAGAAACTATGGGTCTGAACGGAGGATTTATAAGATCCTTGTGTGTTTTGGGATCCCAAAAATGACCCCTATTTTTGGTTCTTGCACAACACAAAATTCATACAGTTCAAGACTAATTTCTCCTGACATAAGTGCCTCATATAAATGAGAATGTATTAATCAAAAACATTTGTGAATGTCATAAAGAGCAACCTGCTCATATTCAACTGTGTTATTTAATATTTTTAACATGTTAATGTTATATGTTTCATGATCCATTATAGCTATATTTGATCCTTTATCACTTTTCATAAATCTAAATTGGTTACTCAAACTTTTTAAATTGTTCAATGCTTTCCTTTCATCACAACTTAGATTATCATGAACATAACTTTTAGTTTTTAACAATTTATCAATGTCTTCAATACAAAGTTCTTCAAATACTTTGATTGTGTGATGTAATCTAGGTGTATAGCTAGAAGGCTTAATCAAAGCATTGCTAATATCTGGCAAGTCATGCAGCAAATAAGATAAATTCAACCTCCTAGCAAATTTTTTAATGTCAATAATAGTTCTGCTGTAATTCGCTCTGTTGTTTGGAACGAAATTCAACCCATATTTCAAAACTGTCATTTCAGTGTCAGTGAAGACATGTTTAGTTAAGTTAATAACGCTAAAACTGTCCATTTGTTCAGTCAAGCCTCGTCCCCCGACGAGTTGGACCCCAAAAAATTCCGACTTCTAGTTAATACAGTAGTCTTGGTGTTGTTCACTAACTGATTTTTCCTGTTAACAGATGAATCAGAAAAAGTGGTACTTAATTTACTTTTACAAGCTTTGTCTTTATCTGATTTATTAGCAGAGCTATCACTAGCAAGATCATGCTGATTTCTTTCAACGACCTCACTGTCTTTGTTGTTGTCAAGCAATATTTTGTCTACTGACAAGGTAGACGCCACAAGTGGAATAACAGAACTTTCATTCTTATTGGAACCATTTAGCGCAGTAACAGAGTTGTCAGTATTTAGTGCAGAAACAGCAGCGCTATACGTGCGCTTATTAAAAAAATTAGTCCCTTTCCCTTTGTTGTTGTTGCTACGATAATTTAAGGCAAAGTTATCATAAGCAGTCTTATTTTTATAAGAAATTACATCACGTTTTAGTTTTGACTGCTTCCTGTTCATCACTTCATTCGAATGCTGAGTAATCTCCTTCGATAAAAACTGAAAAAATGTGCTGAAGTTGTCAGTTCTAAGCTGACTTTTAACAAGAGCTTCAATTTCAGTGATTTAATTCTTTAATAAACCCATTTTGTAAATACTGTTGTCTATTAAAAGTTTAAGAAAGCATAAACCGGCTTCATTAAAAAAAGAAACTAAAGATTCAAAGATAGGATGGCCCAAACCGACACCGTTCGGGCATTTGAAAAAGCACAGCCCCTTTGGGACTATGCCTAGTTCAATACAATGAGAAAAATAACAATTTTCTAAATCTAACGATTTGTACCTTTTGACTAGTTTAAGAAGATGTTCGCGTTGGCTGTTGAGTTGTTCATTATTAACTTCGTAAAAACCCGGACTAGACATACTGAAGGGATCGTTTCCTCGATTAAGTAGATGCTCACAGCTTGCACTTCCACCATTAGGAACGCGAAATGGCAAACACTGTTTTTTTGCTCCACGCTCATTGTCCTCATGCAAAGGACTGCCCAAATCAATAACAGTATCCAACTCACGACTAGTCCCGACTGGACTGGAAGCTTGCATCACGTTATCAGATCCACTGGCTTTAGCTACCAGAAACTTAAGAGAGCTTTGAATGTCAATTAAAGTAGACCACAAGAAGTTTATGTACACGTATAAAGGAACATCTTTATTTACCTGGAAGATCCATGTACTCATTCTGTTCCCTTCCATGCTGCTCATTTCAAAAAAATTGTGCACTCTGCTCTGTTCCAGTTTAAATGATGCATGCACAGACACTACTAAGGACACACTCTGGGTGCATCCTTAAAGAAGAAATGCACGTTTGTGACATCCCCTCTGCCTTTGTTGTCTAGTGCTGGATCCAGCTTTGGGTCTCAGCATGGAGGCTGTCTGTTGGGCAGACCTGGATGCTAATATAACAATCTAGGGGAGAAGCTAATGCATGTGCAACCCTAGAATTGCCAGTGACTCCACCACAAAACTTTCTAAGGAGGAAAAAAATGAACACCATTAAAAGACAGTTGTCACCCATTCAGATATTCACAGTTCTGTTAAGTTCAGTGAAGACATGTGGATGGGGTTGTTAATATATGTATGTGTGTACCTGTGTGGACATGTGTAGACATGTCTGAAGGGACTATGATGAAGCTGTATAAATTATGTATGTCATATGTGTGTGTGTGTGTGTGTGTGTGTGTGTGTGTGTGTGTGTGTGTGTGTGTGTGTGTGTGTGTGTGCCTGGATGGTTGCATTAGATGAATTAGGCAGGGAACTGTAAGTGTGTGTGTGTGTGTGTGTGTGTGTGTGTGTGTGTGTGTGTGTGTGTGTGTGTGTGTGTGTGTGTGTGTGTCTGCCTAGCCAGTTGCATTAGGTGGGTTAGGCAGGGAATTGTGAGTGTGTGCATGTGTGTGTGTATGCTCACAACCGGTGAGTAGGTGCATGAATATAATTGTCTGGGAGGAGCATAATTTGTTAATGCATGTGTGTGTGTGTGTGTGTGTGTGTGTGTGTGTGTGTGTGTGTGTGTGTGTGTGTGTGTGTGTGTGTGTGTGGCTGTTTGCAGGTCTGTGAGTATGTCTGTCTGTGGGAGGCTTTTTTTGAAGTGGAATATAACAGGAGTAGAAATCAATAATCCCATATATGACCAATAGCTTCACAGTAGCAAACTTTGTATTTCTTTTCTTTGTTTTCTTTTACTATATTAGTCTAAAATGCTTCCAATTTCCAATCTCCTGATTTTAATATTAATTTGAATAATTTCTAAACTGCCTTACTCTCTGTTTTTAATATACTATGCTCATTATCCATTTGTTTTAAATGTTCATATTTGAGCCTTTACAGGAAATTGAGGCAGGGCCATAATACATTTATTAATATAATCAATGCAATCAGCATGAATCATATATCATGTAATACGGCCTGATTTATGTAAGTCAGTAAATCGACTGAGTAAAAATAGATAATACACTGATGAAAAAAAAAAATATATATATATATATATATATATATATATATATATATATATATATATATATATCTATGTTCAAACAAATTTATGGTTACAATTAGTATATTCAAAACGTCAGATGTGAGTAGTCTGCTTTTTAAAAGCTCCTCTTTTAGGATAACTTTTATTTTTGAAATGTTAAACTTAATTGGTCAAGGGTAAACTATACAATTTTCTCAGCAAAAGTATTTTAAATGATTACTTATTAGTACAATCCAAATATTCTTATATTACTTACAATCTAGGTATACTGTTCCAGCTTTCATTTCTTTAATGTTGCTATCCTCGTTACATTTCAGATCATAAAGCGGTTTATTGATGCAGTAAAATTTGACCTGGTTGGTTTTAGGTTATGGATAATTTTGTTGATCGGTATATGAACATCTTCAGGCAATTCAGATAATTTGTAAATGTAGTCAGTTTCTCATTTGCTTTTAAAATGGCATTGTTATGACGCAAAAACAAAGATTACTTTTATTAAAACATCCTTTAGTGTGTCTGCATTGAAGGGAGGGGTAGAAACCCTAAGCTGTTACAATGATCTCTATATGAAATCAGCTATTTAAATATATTGAGATTCAGCCTACTAGTAACATGTTATTTTAATAACATGCATATTTTGATTCATTTTTATTATTTATTACCCAGGTATGTGTGCTAGTCTATGCAGTGAGGGTATCACATGTATGTATAGGTATATATATATATATATATATATATATATATATATATATATATATATATATATATATATATATATATGGGTCTACCTGACATGGTTGACAGTTCATATGGTCGACAGTTTATTTGGTCGACAGTTCATTTGATCGACAAGCATTTTAGGTGGGGGGCTTCACCCCCCACACCCCCCCTAACTATATATATCAACTCCAGGGTTGCACAACATTGGGGAAGGGGGCAAATCTGCTTGTCGACCAAATGAACTGTCGAACAAATGAGTGTCATTTTGTCGAAGTGCAACTCATCACAGGATTCCAGCATTTGTTTTTTGTGTTCGCTACACAGTGGGGAGTGGGATTTTGCCTTGTTTTGCTATCATGGTGTTGGTATATATAATTAGGGACATTTAGAGCATAGTCCCCCAACATGGAATTGTAAGGGGGGCCTTGCCCACCAGTATATTTTTTTATTGAGTTTCAACTATTTGTTTTTGATGTAGTATATGCAGTTTTCTGTAACTAATCAATAAACATGTTTTTTTTTTCTGCATTGGAGGAATTGGGTGCTCAAAGAAAATATATACAGAGAAGTAGGCAATGTAAAAGCTTAACACAAATAATTACCAGAGGTCAGGCTTGAATTTGGAACTGGTAAACAAGGTTCATACTGCTGAGCTACCATTTTGTCTGTCAGGCAGTTGTTCTGTATGCACTGATAAATAAATTAAAATGAAAACATTTATTATTTTACATTTGTTTACTGGGAATGTCCAACTGGGACAGAGCCCATTTTCAGCAGAGGTGTGGGGAGGAACACTCCAGATGTATGCCTTTGGAATGTGGGAGGAAACTGGAGCACCCAGAGGAAACCACACAAATGCATGGAGGACATGCAGGCTCCACATAGAAGGCACCACAGCCAAGAATCGAACAGAAGAACCTCTTGCTGCAAGGTGATAACACTGACCACTGCACCATTGGGCCACCCATAGCAAAAATATATGGATCTAAGAACTGTGTATTTCACACTTTCTTAGATTTTTCATGGAAAATGTTTCTTTAGGTGAGATTCTTACATACTGAGTTGATTTGTTAAATACTTGTCTAGGGATTCAAATTCCTGACATTAGACTAAGTATAATTAAAAGCACTGGTTTAGAGGTTTTAGTATTATGGGTTGAAAACGTACATGAAGTTATGCTCACTACTGAACAGAAACCTAACTAATGGAGGTTATTTTGAAATTGCATCAGTATATGTCCTTGAAAAATGTATGAAATGCAAATTAATTCTGCTGTTAAATGAGCCAACTTTACAATTTCCCAGTTCAGTGTCTTAACAAGTACAGAGGCTGGCATTCAGTTAACAAGGAACACCTGGTGTCTCACTTGCCAGGGCACAACCCTTTGACATGTGTACTAAAAGTGAATTCAGATCCTTTTATCCTGAAGGAGATTCTGTGCAAATCACCCTGCAGTTTATAACCTTTCTGTTCATTATGATGTGTCTTATTGTTGTGCTCTGGACACTTGTCCACCTGTTCTTGCTGGGCTGTGGGACTTGGAGTCTAATTAAGAAATCAGGTCTGTGATCTCTCTAGCTGTTAAAAGAGTTAGAGATGTTTAACTATGTATTCTTCGATTGCATTACAAAGTTGATGTCCTTATGAAAATGAACACTGATTTAAGGCTCTCAAAAAGTAACAAAAAAAATTCAGTTTCATGAAGTGGAATGCAGAAGTAATACCTCTTATTTTTTAAGTGTGATTCTGGTCATTACTGCAATATAATTTTATAATTATTTACTAATGCTTACATATCACACACACATATCAAGAGCAATTACTAAATCAAGCTGAAAGTATTATCAGTAAAAAAAAGTGTAAAGAAGTCAGAAGAAAATACATAATGTGATGAATGAGTGCTCTGGCCTAAAATAGCAGATTCCATAAAAATCCCACGTTATGGCAATAATCAGACAAAGTTTAGGATTTTCTGGTGTTTTCCTAAAAAAATAGAACATCAGTCTCTTAGTTAAGTATATATTTTCTGGAAAGTGGGACACATAAATACATTTTTTCAAATCATTACTGTATTAAACATTCATACAATAGTTACTATGGTAATATATAAGCTGCATGAAACAAGTCTTTAATTAATACTAATTTCTGAGAGGAGCTGAAGGAAATATTATAGTTGAACTGATGGCATTATCTTACAAACATTATTTGAGGGAACAGTAAAAGCCCTTGTTTGGCTATTTTATATTTGTATATTTAAATTTCTTTGACCAAATTCATAGTGATTGGCTGAGCAAGAATTTTTATGGCATTATGCAGTTTATTGACATCTTTGTGTGATGGGCAGGATCTAAACCACTAATATTTGATGAAAAAGATCTTTTGTAGGGAAACATCTCTGCAAGGAGGAGATGTAATACAGGACAATGATCATAAAAGCTCATCAGACATGCTATACTTGCAATGACTGTTTTTTCCTTAAAATTGCTGTTTACATAACAATTATGCCACTCCCCAACTGCCTGTAGATGACACAAATTACTGATGACAGGGTAAGGCAATACTCTTTAGTGTTTGCAGAATTTAATGCTCAGGATAGATAGATAGATAGATAGATAGATAGATAGATAGATAGATAGATAGATAGATAGATAGATAGATAGATAGATAGATAGATAGATAGATAGATAGATAGATAGTGCTAACTTTACCCCACCCCAACCCCCTAAAGGGCCCATATCTATACAGGAAGAATGCAGAGTCCCTGTAATCACAACTACACAGGTAAAAGCTGCACTCTCTAAAGCCAAAAACGCAGCATCCATGGGACCGGACAACAACCCAGGCTGCATTTTACACGAACTTCAAAACGAACTGGCTCCCCACCTAAGCACCATGTTCAGTCATAGCCTCACATCAGGCTTTGTGCCCACTGAATGGTGTACAGCAACAGTTATCCCACTCCACAAAGGGGGAGCCACCACTGATCCCGGGAACTATCGGCCTGTTAGCCTGATGAGCCTGGTCTGCAAGGCCATGGAACTTATCATCATGGAACTCATAAACAAAGACATTGGTAACCTCCAAACTTTGGATCCCACCCAGTTCGGGTTTGTGAAAGGCAGCTCATGCCTCCTGAACCTGATTGACTTCTTTGAGGCAGTCACCAAAGTCAGAGATGAGGGTAAGGTGGTTCACCCAGCCTATCTTGACCTCGCCAAGGCTTTCAACACCATCCCCCATTCTGGAATTATAGCTAAACTCACTAAACTGGGTATAAATCCCTACATCACAAGATTGGTTGCCAACTGGCTCACTGACAGAACCCACACTGTAAAAAATGCTCACTCCAAATCTGACCTCAAACCAGTGACAAGTGGAGTACCACATGGTTCAGTCCTGGGACCTTTCCTGTTTGGTATCTACTTCTCTGAAGTACAGGCTAACACAGAAGGCCTCTGGCTAATGTAGTTCGCAGATGTCTGCAAACTAGGAACCATAGTCGAGTCCCCAAATGATGTGGAAATCCTACAGAAGGGCCTTGCTGAGACAGATGCCTGGTGTCAGAGCCATGGCCTCAAGCTCAATGCCGAAAAGTGCATTGTCATCCCTTTGGTAAAAACTCTGTACCCATGAACTACTACATAGACAATGGTCTACTTAACACCAAATGTGTGATAAGAGACCTTGGGACACAGGTGAACAGTAGTCTGTCCTTTGATAGTCACATTGCCACAGTAATCAGGAAGTCCTTCTATGTGGCACACCTCATCATAAAAGGGTTCTCATCCAAGAAAAAATAGGTCATTGTTCCACTCTACTCGACACTCATTAGACCCATTATAGAGTACAACGTCCCTTTTGGAATGTACCTCACAAGACATCTGCAGCAGCTGGAAAGGCCACAGACGTACCTCATAAAGAGGATTACTGGCCTCAAACAGATGCCCTATACTAACCGTCTCAAAAAAACCCAGCTTTATTCCATAGCATATCGTCTACTCCGAGGTGATCTCTGCCTAACATATAAAGCTATGTCAAACCCAGAGCTGTTGGACATGCTACACCTAAAGAAATCCCAGTCCCTCTGAGCTACATGGTCTAGGGACCTAAACCTTGTCACCACAATAAACAGGACATGCTGGAGGGATAGATTCCTGTCCGAGAGACTTCCCATACTCTGGAACAGGCTACCCATCTATGTCAAGCAAAGTTCTTCTCTATAATGGGTCTAATTAGTAAAGAGCAGAGGGGAAAAAATGACCTCTTTTCCTGGATGAGAACCCTTTTGTGATGAGGTGTACCACATAGAAGGATTTCCTGACTACTGTGGTGATGTGATTATCAAAGGAGAGACTACTGTCCACCTGTGTCCCATGGTCTCTTATCACACTTTTGGTGTTAAGTAGACTACAACCTCTGTGGTAGCGCATGAGTACAGAGTTTTACCAAAGGGGATGACAATGCACTTTTTGGCATTGAGCTTGAGGCCATTGCTTTGACACCAGGCATCTGTCTCAGTGAGGCCCTTCTGTAGGATGTCCACATTGTTAGGAGTTTTGATTGTGGCTCTAGTTTGCAGTCATCTGCGAACTATGTTAGTCAAATACCTTCTGTGTTAGCCTGTACATGACATGGAAACCTACCATCCTACTGTGCTACATACTCAAGGCACATGTAACAGCATGCAAAGGCATGCCATAACCACGGTGAATAAAATAAGCAGAGGAAAAAGGTGATAACTGAAGAAGCAGATAAACAAAAAAGCTAGAGAGCAAAGTGCATAAGTGCATATGCTGCATCTGAAAGTGGATGATTTAGAAGACAGAATACAGAGAATAATGTATGCAATATTGGAGCCTCAGAGAGTACAAATGCTCAAGAACAGAGAAGTTTCATGGAAAATAGATCAGGGAGGAGTTGAAGCTATTACAAAAACTTGTGTTTAGAATAGAATTGATTCACTTGGTTGCAAGGAGGAAAATGGACGCAGGCAATCCCAGTCATCCACTAATGGCTCCTCAACTCCTTTTCCACAAGGGAATGGGTTATTCAACACTGTAGGGAAAACAGAAATCTTCTCTATCAACAGTCACAATAATTTTTGGAGGACGTTTCTGCAGCCCTGAATCAATGTCACAAAGAAGCACACAATCTGAGCAGAAAGTTAACTGAACTGGACTTCCTGTGATAAAGGTTTACCAAGCTACACTCATTTTAACAGACTTGGGAAAGATAAGGAGGTAGATATTACACATACATGCCAAATTTATAAAGAACAAAACTTCATTGAAGGGGATGGAGTACATTATAACATACATGGAATTGGATAGGAGGCACTGAGAAACAAACAAGTGCAGAAGAACTGAAAATGTTTTATTTGCACAGACACTGAGAGAAAAAGGTCAGAAAGGCAACACTTCAAATAACACAATGTGAAGTCACCCAGAATAGCCTCAGAGATCTCTGAGTGTGGCAGATTCCAAAGACTCACATACTCCATATGGAGGAAATGCCAGTTTAGAGAAGCAAGAGGTAATGAGTGTAGAAGAAGACTGGAATGTAGATATCCCTGAACATGACAGCCACATCTACTGACAATAATGAAATAGAGATTGCAGTGAGTAATCAAAAAAAAAAAAAAGAATTCCACAAGCGCACAAGAGCACTGAGCAAAAATGCTATTTTATTTAAAGTATTAAAATGCAAATACTGTGACTACGACTAAGTGCTTTCACCTCAACAGGCACCATTAGAGTCATATGTCTGCATTGAAACAACCTGAAATACTGCAAGCCATTTCCTCTTGCCTAATTGTCTCAAAAAGTTAACCACTGCAACACTTACCAAGATATAAGCTTGTATAAGAAAAAAACACATTAGTCAGTAACGTCAAAACAAGTTCCAATGTAAAAAATAAAATCTGCTATTACAAGTTGTGACAGCCATGCACTGGCCCAGCAATAAAGGAGCCTCAGTTCTCACCACTAACACCAGTGAGGGGCGTCCACATAGGGGAGGATAACAAATACACACACAGTAAAGTACAATTTCCTTAAGAGCACACAGAGATCACAGTCAGTCTGGGGTTGGTCTCTCCCTTTCTCTCCAGATCCCCAATAAGACTTCCCACTGGCACAGCTATAGGGTCCAGATCTCAGCCTAGTGGGCAAGCTAAAATCTCCAGCACCCTCTTTGTCCAACCAGTGATTCGTGTCCCTGCCTAAGTAGCTGACACATGCACACACACACACATACACACACACACACACACACACACACACACACACACACACACACACACACACACACACACACACACACACACACACACACTTTGAGATAAGAGTTATATACAACCACATAGACACTCCTGGGGAAGGCTGACACAGATTCTCCAGCTGTGTCCCCTTTCTGCCCAGACTATAAGGTAGAAATCACTGCCACCACCCACTAATATAATCTACTACAAAGGCCCTTAACAAAGGGTGCCCAATTATTACTGTGCAATATTATTATCCAAATGGGAAGTGTGACTGAACAGCAAAGCTTATTGGAGTGACTTGGACAGTATCACTAAATACATGCAATGTATGTATGTATACATGCAATGTACTCTAGAGCTTAAATTATCTCTACATAAAGCAGCCACAGTTGAAAGGTTTAACAATATTTAATAATACATAATAAAAACACAAGATAATACTTTTTACTACACAGTGCTAGTCAAGAGTTCAGAGATCAAAGAGAAATAGTTAAAATAATACAGTAGAAAAGTTCTGACATCGTAATCTAATCTTCCTATTTCCTAGCTATATCTAAGAGAAAACACAGTTCTAAAATAAACTTACATATACAGCACAGGCAGAGCTGATGAGTTGGATGTTCTCAAGACATATGCTAAATGCTCTCATTCTTTCTGTCCTTAAATGGATAACACAGTACCACTGATTCATTTCAGATTACATCATTTCTTTCTGGTTCCCAGGCTAACAAAAACTCAGAGATTAATAGCCCTTTTGATCTTGCAGCTGGTCAGGAAGCCAGAGCAATAAAAGCAATTATACATGTAAATTCTAGCCAATAACTCTGGCCTCAAAACAATAGGCAGAATGCCTCCATTTAGACATCTCGGCTCCGTGTTTTAGATCAAATAATTTCACAATGCTTGACCTATCAGCTTTCTTACAGCAGAGTGCACTGTTGTTGCTTTTTTTTTTCAGTTCAACATCCAATACAATCTTTTCACATTTAAGAGAACAAGCCTGTGGCTTACATTAATATTTACAAATGACAGGATTATCTACAAAATTCTATCTGGCTAGGCTGACAGCCTTCATCTATCTTCATACATCTCCCCCCTGGAGAACTCAAGCTAGTTTTTCAAGTGGCCCTTGAGAAACGTTGCTTGAGAGGGTTAGGTCTATCTGAGTATACCTTACCCCATTCCCTGTGTTGAGAGCCCATCTGCATTGGTATTGCAAATCCTACTGCAGTGCTGCATTGAAATATATGCTTGCAACATCTTAGCAACTTGGCATTTTGCTGGCTGGCTCTGTTTAATGATGTTAAGGGATTGTGATCTGTCACTCCAGTGAATTCTCTTCCATACAAATAAGGCTGAAGTTTCTGCAGTGGCCACACTATGGATAGACATTCCTTTTCTACAGCAGCATAACATTCCTCCCTGGGTTGGAGCCTATGACTGAGATAAACCACTGTGTGCTCTTCTCCCTCTGAAGAAATCTAACTAAGTACAGCCTCCACCCCATGGTTCAAAGCATCCACCTGCACAAGAAATTATTTGCTGTAATCTGGACTGGCTAACACAAGGTGTCCTCCCAAAGCTTCTATAAGCTTCTGGAATGCCTGCTCACATGCTGGGGTCCACACTACCTTATCTGGCCTGTTCTTTCTTGTCAGGTCTTTGAGGGGAGCAGCTATGGTACTATAACTGGAAACAAACTTTCTGTAGTACCCTGCTGTCCCTAAGAATGCCCTCACCTGCTTTTTGGTAACAGATGCAGGCCATGCCTGAATTACTTCTACTTTGGCATGTTGTGGCCTGATCCTACCACTCCACACTCTATGTCCTAGGTAGGAGACCTCTGCCATACCCACTTGACATTTGCTGGGCTTAATGGTCAACCCGGCCTCTGTAGTCTGCCCATCACCTCCCTGACATTTTGAAGGGACTCTTGCAAGGAATGGCAGTAGATCACAATATCATCTAGATAAGCATGTGCAAACCATCCTGTTCCTGCTAGGATGTGATCGACCATCCTCTGGAAAGTTGCTGGGGCATTTTTCATCCCAAAGGGCATCTTTGTGAACTCATACAAGTGAAAATTAGTCACAAATGGCTGACCTTTCTCTAGCACTGGGAGTCAAGGGCACCTGCCAGTAACCCTTGGTAAGATCAATAGTTGTAAGATACCTAGCCCCACCCAGCTGCTGACTCTGTGTGACTATTTAATTTCTTGTAGTCCACACAGAACCTGGTGTTGCCATCCTTGTTTGGCACCAATGACACTGAGGAGGCCCAGGGACTGTTGGACTCTTGAATTACCCTTAGTTCCAACATCTCCTGTATCTCCTCCCCCAGAGTCTGTTTACCTCTCTCAGACACCCTATAAGGGGCCTGCCTAATAGGCCTTTGGGGTCCTGTATCCACCTGGTGCTGCACCAGGTGGGTGTATCCTGGTTTCCCAATGAACATGTCTCCAAACTCCTATAACAATGCTTGGATTTCTCGAACCTTGGTAGGAGATAGCTGCTGTGACATTGCTACCCTTTCCACTGAGGTGTTAGTCCAAGCCTCACTGAGGAGATCAGTCACCCAGATCTCCCTCAGACTCCTCCTGCAATCCACTGCAAATGCTCAGCACAAGGGGCTCCCTATCAAGGTAAGGTTTCATCATGTTAACATGGTACAATTTGTGCTCCTGCCTAGCAGTTCTACCATGTAGTTAACGTCACTTACCTTTCCTACCACCCTGTAGGGTCCCCCCCCAAGTTGCTTGCAGCTTGTTGTCTGACAGGAAAGAGAATCATTACCTGCTGCCCAACAGCATACTCTCTAGCTCGAGCATTCCTGTAATACAAGACCTTTTTTCTGTTGTTGGGCTTCTGCCAGGTTCTCCTGGGCCAAGCCCATGAGTTCCCTGAGCCTTATCCTGATGTTTAGGACATATGCCACAATAGATGCCTTTTGAGATTCACACTCACCTTTCCACTCATCTCAAATTAAATCTAGAGGTCCTTTCACCCAATGACCATGCAGCAAATCAAAGGGTGAAAAACTTGTGGATTCCTGGGTAACCTCTCTGTAAACAAACAACAGATAGGGAAAATATTCGTCCCACTCCCTCTTAAACTGGTCTGCAAATGTCCGTAGCATGGACTTGATTGTAGAATTTAACCTCTCATCAAGACCATTAGTCTGGGGATGGTAGGGGGTGGTCTTCAGTTGCTTCACCCCACAGTACTTCCACAGACAAGCTAGCAGATCTGATATGAAATTGGCACCTATGTCAGTCCGTATTTATTTTGGGAAACCTACCCTGCTGAAAATCTCTAACAAAGCATTTGCTACCTTTTCTGCCTCAATGGAGGGCAAAGCCTTTGCCTCGGGGTATCTTGTAGCAAATCTACTACCAGTAGGATATACCTTTTCCCTTTGGAAGCTGGGGTACATAGAGGCCCCACAATATCCATCGCTACCCTCTGATATGTCTCCTCAGTCACAGGCAAAGGCATCAAATGAGCTTTCACCTTGTCTCCTGCCTTGCATACCTTTCAGCATTGCTCACAGGTCCTGCAGTACCCTGTTACATCTCTGGAAATTCCAGGTCAATAAAAGTTCTGCATAATACGTCTCTTTGTGCATTTTATGCCCATAGGACCAGCAAAGGGAATATCATTGGCTATGGCTAGAAGTTCCAGATGGTTGGTTCTAGGCACTACCAACTGCTGTAATCTCTCACCTTCTAGCTCTCCCTCAGGGGTCCACTCTCTATGCAATAACCCTTTGTCCCAGTACACAGAATCCTCCTTCCCTTGAGAATCAGGTGCCTCACTAGCTACATGCCTCAGGCCTTACAATGTAGGGTATGAGAGCTGAGCCTGTCTCAACTCTCTCTTTTTAGCCCTTCCCAGCTCCCCTTCCACAGGAAGTCTGGCATCCTCTGACAGAGGTTAATAGCCCTTTTGCTCTTGCAGCTGGTCAGGAAGCCAGAGCAATAAATAAAATTATACATGTAAATTCCAGCCATTAACTCTGGCCTCAAAACAGTAGGCAGAATGCCTCCCTCTAGACATCTCGGCTCTGATTTTTAGATCAAAGAATTTCACAATGCTTGACTTATCAGTTTTCTTACAGCAGAGTGCACTGTTGTTACATTTTTTTTTCATTTCAACATCCAATACAGTCTTTTCACATTTAAGAGAACAAGCCTGTGGCGTACATTAATATTTACAAATGACAGAATTATCTACAAAATTCTATCTGGCTAGGCTGGCAGCCTTTACCTATTCACACAAGTCAAAGCAGTGTTTCTTGTTGAACAACATTAAAATGCTAAAGACGTAAAGATAAAAGTTGATGTGATTCAATCTTGTACCTACTAATAAAAGTTTAGTAAATAATGAACAAATTATTGCTTTTATAAGTGATTTTCTCATAAAAGGCACACAATCCCTAACAGACTTTCCTCTTGTGCTTTAACACAATGGCTATAGAAATGTGTTCATTAATACCTGGTTTGCATTCATTCTAAACTGCCAATTGGTTTTCTTAATTTCTATGTCTAACTTAGGGTCACCTCCGCTATCATCTCTAGGATGAATCAATTACAAAAAACAAAAATCTTTTGAAGTTTTGGCATACAGTGGAGTGTAAAAAAAGGGAACTAGATAATTTATTGTTTTATATATCCCTGGTGTACTCAGCAATCCTGTCTCTCAACCGCCTTGTAGTTTTGCTCATGTAAAATGCCTGACAGGATATACAGGTGGCCATATAGACCACCATGTTGGTATTACAATTGCACCTACCAGGGCATTGTAAGTTTCTGTGGAAGCCTGCATTCTCAACATATGGCCCATCATTGATGTATTTACACCAATTGCAGGCTCTACATTTACTAATCCTGGAATTGTAATTTCCTTTTAAAAGTCTATAATCTAGCTCCAACCATTCTTTAATGTTCCTACCTTTGCTGTATACCACTTTAGGCCTTTGCCCTAATTTAACCTTAAGGTCAGTGTCTAATACAATCTCCTCTATTGCATTAAACTTGGGAATCAACTGATGTGTTAATTGATTGTATGGTATTACAAACACATACTTTTTCAAACTAGTTCTCTGGTAATTATTTGCAGAGATCTCTTGAGTTTTCAATATAGGTGCAAACCTCAAGGTCCTACCTTTGTTCACTTCATTCTTTGTCTTGTACAACAGTTGGGTGGGGTATCCGCTAGTTACAAACATGTCAATCAATTCCTAGATACTCCTTCGGATGTTATACAGAAACCTATGGACAATTTATTGGGAGCTACAAATGGAGCGAATGGCTCAAGTTCTACTTCTTTATTACAAGGGAGAATTGATAGCAGTAGCTCAGGTGAACCTGGTAATGCGGTTCTTAATAAATGGGAACAAGAAAGAAAAATTTGGCAACAAAACCCGTTTTCCAAAATTGGTAAGAAAACAGAAACTACGGTTAATCCAGAGGTTCGTAATATGTTTTCTAAAGTTGAAAGACTGTTATTTAAAGAGACTGCTGTATTTCTGAATTCGCAAAGTATGCAGTGGTACGAGGAGCTTGAAATTACTCCTCGCGGACGCAGAGCTGTAAAAAATCCCTCCACTCCGTTTGACCTTACAGTGGTGGAGGAACGGCAGTTTCATGACAGATGGGTTGCGGCTGCACATAGATGCAGTCTAGAATGGGTTCATATTCTGGTAGAAAGAGACTTGTTCAAAAAACAAAAATTGAGAGAAGAGATTAAAAACTTATGTAGAGATATTACTAATAAAATATCTCATGAAGAACTACAACAATTTTTGGTTAAAACTAATGAACAGTTAGTGGGGTATGAACAAGACTTAATTGACAGAAAGAAAACAAAATTGATTCGTGATCTACGTGATTACGAGAATAAACGTGCATTTCTAGTGGCAACCAATCCTAAAGCTAAGAAGTCACATGTGCAGTTTGAACGACAGAAGCAGAATGCGAGCAAGGATAATAGAGCATTTACATCAGGGGAAAGTGGTACATCTGTAACAGAAGGAGAAATGGACGTCGAAGATTTTCCGGAGTTGCCACCAGTTGGTAATAGTAGTTATTTAAATAATTTTCGAGGAGCTCCAAGAGGTCATAAACGGAGTTGGAATGGAACAAGACAGGGACATTACACAGATTATAAAACATACCAACAGACAAATAAACAGGGGAAATGGGACTAATTCACTTAATACTAGTTTCACTAGCTGTAAGTATGTTGTTAATTTATCGGGATATGAGTTATCAGATTGTGACATTGCCATTCTGGAAAGGGGTTTAAAATATGTGCCGACTATTTTCCCCAGGCTACATGAATTGAAAGGTGATGTGTTTCACTTTACTCGCAAGTTGAATTTGATGGATTATTTTAATACTGATGTTACTGCAAATGTTATATATGATGATGTGAATAATGACTCTTTCAGTTCTATGGATAGTTTTTATTTTTGCCATTCCAATGAAGATTTTAATGCTTATTGTAAATTAAATACGGAGAATATTAAGGTTAAAAGTGACTTTATGCCTCCATGTAGAAGCAACAGTATTAAACACTTTAATATTTTTCTGGGTTATAATGTGGAAAAGGAATTTTTCACATTTTTGAAAAATAAAAAGAATGTGAGATATAATTTAGATAAAGAGGAATGGCAATGTTTAAATAAATTAAGTCATAAAGCTGAACTAGTATTTAAACCTGCTGATAAGGGTGGGAAATTAGTTGTGTTAAGTTACATTCAGTATTTATCTATGTGTTATGCACATTTAAATGATGATCAAATATATAAAAAAATTGATATGGTTGAATATTTAAAGGCTCAGACAGATTATAATGACTTAATAAATAAGGGGCATATATTGTATTATTTTTCAGTGAAGGATATACAGGAGAAATTTGTTATTAAAAATCCTAGAATGACATGCTTCTATTGCCTTCCTAAAATTCATAAACGTTTAATGGATCCCCCTGGACGACCTATTGTGTCAGCCAGTAGTAGTTTGTTACATAATATATCCTGTTTTTTACATGAATTTTTGTTATCTACAGTTAAAAAATTACCATCTTATATAAAGGATGCATTTGAATTTTTGGATAAAATTGATAATATAAGATGGGAAAAAGACATGTATTTTTTTAGTATTAGATGTTGTTAGCCTACATACCATTATTAATCATTTAGATGGTATAAGGGCTGTTAAATATTTTTTAGGTGAAAATCCAGTTACTAAATATGTTATTGAATTAATTATGATGTGTTTGCAAAATAATATATTTGAATTTAATGGGAGTCTTTTCAAACAAACTCAAGGAACAGCAATGGGGGCACCATTTGCCCCTAGTTATGCTAACATATTTATGGGTCATTTTGAAAATTTACATATGTATACCAATCAGTTTTTTAGAAAATTTCTTGTGAGATATTTTCGATATATTGATGATCTCATTTTTATTTGCAGGGGAGGTCAAGATCTAGCAGATGAATTTATAAATGATATACATAATAATAATGTAGGGGTAAAATTTGATGGTTTACAAAGGGGGAGTAAGGTACATTATTTGGATGTAGTTTTACAGGGAGAAGATGATTCTCATATTATTACCCATTTATATAGGAAATTTCCAGATGCTAATGGCATTTTATATGGTGACAGTTACCATCCCCCACATACTATTAAATCTATACCTTATACAGAATTTATGAGAGTTAAAAGACTATGCAATAACTTAGATGATAGGAAAAGAGAATTATATGATAGTTTTAATAGGATTCATGCAAGGGGATATTCTGAGGTAGAATTACATGATAGTTTAAATAGAGTATTATATAATAAAAAAATTGTGTATAACTATAGAAGTAATAGAAATAGAAATAAGTATGAGAACCAGGAAGATATTTATTTTACTACTACTTATTCAGTATTATCTAAAGATATTTTAGAAGCAGTTAAATATAGTTGGAAAATAGTTAGGAGAGAAGTTGATTGTTTAGAACATAAAAAGTTGTGTTTCTCCTTTAAAAGGAGTAGGAGTATAAAAGATGTTATAGTTCATAGTAGATTTCATATGCCTAATAGTGCTGTAGTGAAAACAATAGATATAACAGGTACAGCAGCATGTGGAAGGTGTAGTATCTGTAAATATATTAGTGGTAAGTTCACTAAAATTAATGGCATAGATTTTCAAACTAATGGATATTTTAATTGTAAAACCGAAAAAGTTATATATGGACTTAAATGCCCCTGTAATAAATTTTATATTGGAGAAACTAAAAGACAATTCTCATGCAGAATAAAGGAACATATTAGGGACATTAAAAATAATAAACAGACTAGTCCTATAGCTATACATTTTAATAAGTACCATAAGGGGAGCCCAGATGGGCTATTAGTAACAGTTTTAGATAGTATTGGGAATAGTAGGTTTATGAATGAACAACAAATTAAATATATTTTAAGAAAAAAGGAAGCATGTTTGATTTTTAAATTTAATACAATGAGCCCTGTGGGACTTAATCAAGAATGTGTATGGAAAAGTTTTGGTGATTGTTATACCTTTAAGGTTTTATTGTTTAATGTTTTAATTCATTGTTTAATTGGTTAATATAAACAATGTTAACATATAAATACACTTGATGTATATGGTGAGATATACTCTGTTAAAGGCAAGTGGCCGAGGTGCTAGAGACGTTTCATGTGATTTGGATTTTCATTAAATCTTTTTTCTTTTATTTTGTGTTGCTGGTCTTCAGTTTGTGGTTCTACGATGTCAGTCAATGTGTTTGTCTCATGTTGATACATCATATCATAACTGATTATCCTTGAGATCTGAACCATCTGACCCTTGACTACAATTCTTTTCTAGTGAGCTGGATGACAACTATCAAATTGAAGAAGGGTGTTGGAATAGGTATTTTTCCTGTAGATGGTGGATCTCAATGTTCCCTGAATCTTATCTAATTCAATGTCAAGGTAATGAATGTTAGATGCATGTAACTGGTGTGTAAATTTCAAATAAGATGTGGTCATATTCAAATAATCTACAAATTCTTTTGCCTCCCAACAGTGCCTCCCCATAAATTCAATATGTTATCCAGAAATCTCAAAAATAAAATGATCTTAGACCAAAATGGTAAAGTAAACACAAATTGCTTTTCCCACTCTTTCAACACTAAATTTGCAAACACCGGGGCACATTTGGCACCCATAGCCACTCCTGTAGTTTCACAAAGCAATCCCCCTTCAAAATACAAAAACATTTTTCTTCAATATGGTTTCCATTAGGCAAGAGGAAATGGCTTGCAGTATTTTAGGTTGTGTTTCAATGCAGACACACAACTCTGATGATGCCTGTTGAGGTGAAAGCGCTTAGTCGTAGTCACAGTATTTGCATTTTAATACTTTAAATAGTGTTTTTCCTCAATGCTCCTGCATGCCTGTGTAATTCTTTTTTGTTTATTTTCATAACATGGTTGTGAATGCAGTGGGTAATGCCAGTGCAAGTAGTGAAATGATGCTGTACTAAACACCACAAATACTAATAGAAACTAGCAAGGCAATCAGATTCAGTTAGGCAAGATGCATATTGTGGGAGCACCAACTGCAGACTCCAAAAGTTTGACCACTATGCTGCACTTGTTCTTTTCCACTGAGGCATCACACTGCAGGAAGGGACAAGAGTTTGAAAGTTACTGCAAACATACAGATTAATTTGATAATTGTTAATGTACCCCAATGGACTAGGCTTGAACTAGTGAAGTAAACAGTAGCAAATAATAACAAGAACATATTGGACACTGGTTATAATGTGGAACACAGGGTAAACTCACAGACTCCTTTATACTTGATAAATGTCAGGACAAGACTTACTCAAAAGACATATGGGACAAAGCTTCTAATATTTTAATATTTTAGTTATTTGACTCATAAATATACTATCTCCTTGTGAAAAATATCAGTGGAAAATGAATAAATGTAAGCATCTTACATATAGAGTGTTGACAAAAATTAGGGCCATAAGAGTGAAATACTGGGGGATGACCTACTCCTGAGACTGAGGTGAGAAAGGCTTTGGTCATGTTTACACATGAGATGTATTGGAGTTAAAGAGGGAACCTGTGAAAAGCTGGGAAGAAGTATTGGAACAGAGTAAGCTTCATGGCCGCCAGATAAATAAAGGTACTGTCTTTGCTATTTAGCCTCTTTCAGCTGTGTACCTATAAAATAGTGCTGATAGCATTTTAGCATTTATACTATCCATGAATCAGATATCCCTGAAATAAGCTTCTCTCAACAATAATGTGTTATTTTTTTGAACTGGATAAAATGTTTTAGGTTGAAAATGTGTATCTATATCTATATCTATCTATCTATATATCTATATATATATAGTTATATAAATATATACATGGGTCTACTACCGGAGATCAAAATTACACTATTTCGAAATCCAGTAGTAGATGCTCACTAGCGCGAAAGTGAACTTCACCGAAAGTGCACTTTCACGAACACCACTTGAGCGAATGGTTATGGACCTTAGGGTTAGGGCTTGGGTTAAGGGTAGTGGATGGCTAGTAGGGCTATCTACTATCCTTAACCCAAGCCCTAACCCTAAGGTCCATGACTACTGCATCACAGTGGAGGAAACTGTATGTCCTCTACAGTGCAGTAGTCATGGACTTATGTCCTCCATTGTGGTGCGGTAGTCACGGACCTTAGGATTAGGGCTTGGGTTAAGGATAGTGGATACCTAGTAGGGCTATCCACTATCCTTAACCCAAGCCCTAACCCTAAGATCCGTGACTACCACACCACAGTGGAGGACATTGCCCATTCATTCTAATGGTGTTCATGAAAGTGCAATTTCGGTGAAGTGCACTTTAGTGGGCATCTACTACTGATTTCAAATAGTGTAATTTCAATCTAGAAGACTATATGTGTATATATATATATATATATATATATATATATATATATATATATATATATATATATATATATATATATATATATATATATATATATATATATATATATATATATATATATATATATATATATATATATATATATATATATATATATATATATATATATTTTTTTATATATATATATATATATATATATATATATATATATATATATATATATATATGGGTCTACTTCTGTTCTTCAAAAACACATTTTTTCGAAGAACAGATAGCCGAGACCCACTTTAATGAAAGTGCACTTAACCGAAAGTACACTTAGGCAGAAATCAGTTAACCGAAGCACGGTAAAGTGGGGATAAGGAAATATATCCTTTTCCCCACTGTAGAGCAATCTTGGAGTTAGTATATATATGTACCAGGGGTGTGTGGGGGCTTGACCTCCTGCAAAAATGTGTTTTACTTTGCAGGATACACCTCCGCTACTTAGATATACTAACTCTGAGATTGCACTAGAGTAAGGAAAAGGACATATTTCCTTATCCCCACTGTACTGTGCTTTGGTTAACTGATTTCCATGAAAGTGCACTTTCAGTTAAGTGCACTTTCATTAAAGTGGGTCTCGGCTATCTGTTCTTCAAAAAAGTGTGTTTCCGAATAACAGAAGTAGACCCATGTGTATATATATATATATATATATATATATATATATATATATATACATATATATATATATATATATATATATATATATATATATATATATATATATATATATATATATATATATATATATATATATATATATATATATATATATATATATATATATATATATATATATATATATATATATATATATATATTTATTAAGAATGCACCTTACAGCAGCAACAGTCTGTTTTAATATATGCTAGTTTTATAGTGTTTTCTGTATATGCATGTCAAACATGTCACATACCAGGTGTTTCAAATGATAAAACAATTTAAACTGTTCTATAACACTTTTTCCCCAGAAAGGGGAAGATAGACTCATAGAGAAAAGTTGTACAGATTATGTTAAGTGACTTAACTTTCAAGAATTGTTTCCCCCTGATGGGGACTGACGATCTGTGTATTGACTAGCTGGTGGAGTAGTGCAAATGAAATAAGTCTACTTTTAGTCTCTTCACTTCTGTTGAAAAAACAAGTTAGGTAAATTGACCCATACTGAGCACAGGCATATATAATGGCCAAAAGGTTATGCTCCAAATCCAGGGGTCAGATCGTTAAACTGTAGTTATAGAAATGGGACCAGGATGTAGGCCAATTAATAGAGGTAAAGGTTAGTGAATGCAACAGCCACTCAATTTATATCTTAGAGTATAGCAGGATGCTCTTATCCTATGAAATGCAAATGGGTTTTTCAGAAATTAAAACATTCAAATGCAAAAGCAGCCCTTCTACAGCAGACTAAACTTAAGATTAAGGAAGCATATCAGGTGCAAGTGCAGTAACTGGAATTCTCATGTATGATGATGGATCACAAAACTGGTGGAGGAAAGAGAGAGTGGCAATTTTATTTTATAAGAGTTTAACAGTCTAATCTGAATCCTGCAGAATAATAACAATAAGGAAGCAGATTATATGGAGAGGTAAAATTCAGAATAGTAATATTGCGTTAGGTAGCATCTATGATCCTTATATTGATGATCAACATTCCAATGATGATTCACTATTCCTTAATGGCTAAGATATGGATTTTACTCAGAGTATGTGCATGAGACACACAAACACAGGATTCTAAGATGAGAACTGTTAACATTATCTTTAGAAGGGGTGCTGGGTTGATGCATCTTTCTTCTTAGTTCATAGGTCATAGGATTCTATTTTTCAGAATGGATCAGACTGTATGAATTATGGCCATCTACATCTATAACGTAATTCTTTGGTGGACACTCAGGGAAAATTGGAAGATATGCCTTGAACAATTTGGAGAAATTATTTGGGAAAGGGTGAGTCCTTCTTTACCAAGAATTACAAAGGTGCTTTCTGATTGGAAGTCAACAAGCCTATCTAGACCTTGCCAAGGCCTTTGACACCATCCCCCACTCTGGAATCATAGATAAACTTACTAAGTTGGGCATTAATCCCTATGTCACCCAATGGGTTGCTAAATGGCTTACTGATAGAACCCACACTGTAAAAGTAGCCGACTCCAAATCCAGCTCCACACAAGTGACAAGTGGAGTACCTCAGGGTTCAGTCCTGGGGCCGCTCTTGTTTGGCATCTACTTCTCTGAAGTACAGGTCAACACTAAGGGACTCTGGCTAACAAAGTTTGCAGATGACTGCAAACTGGGAGCCATTATTGAATCCCCAAATGATGTGGATACTCTACAAAAGGGCCTTACAGAAACAGATGCTTGGTGCCATAGCCATGGGCTCAAGCTCAATGCCAAGAAATGTATTGTTATCCCCTTTGGGAAAAACATGTATCTATGAATTACCATATAGGTTGCAGTACACTAAACACAGAAAGTGTGATATAAGACTTAGGGACACAGGTGGACAGTGGTCTCACCTTCAATAACCACATCGCCACAACAGTCAGGAAATACTTCTATGTGGCACACCTCATCACGAAGGGCTTTTCATCCAGAAAAAAGGAGGTCATTGTCCCACTGTACTCATCCCTCATTAGACCCATTATAGAATACAACATCCCATTTGGTATGTACCTCTCAAGACATCTGCAACAACTGGAAAGGCCTCAGAAATACCTCACTAAAAGAATCACAAGCCTAAAGCAGATGCCCTACGCTGACCGCCTTAAAAAACTCCAGCTATACTCTGTCGCATATCCTCTACTTAGAGGCGATCTCTGCTTAACATACAAGGCCATGTCAAACCCAGAGCTGTTGGACATGCTACACTTAAAGAAATCCCAATCCCTCAGAGATACACATTCCAGGGATCTAAACCTTGTCATCACAATAAACAAAACATGCTGGAGGGATAGGTTCCTGACCCAGAGACTCCCCAGACTCTGGAATAGATTGCCCATACATGTCAAGCAGAGTGCCTCTTTGGACCTCTTCAAGAGGAACCTTGACGATTGGATGGGAGAAAGGAAATTCACCCCAGGGATCACGTCAGTCGCCCTGCTAGACAGGGGTCCAGGAAAGTAAATAATGTGGTAAGAAATAGCCAGGGAATTGTTATGGCTAGGCTTGTATAGGCCCTAGGGCTGATAGCCTAGTACCAACCTATGAACCTATGAACCTATGAACACATTTTAACTTTTAATATGTCAATGAGGACTTATACAGAATGTTCCAACACTATCCAGGTGAACAACAATATGGAGGCTACTTGTAGTAAATGAAGTAGAATTAAAAAGATAAGAGGTAATTTAATTTAGAAGGATACTGGGCAATACAAGAGTTTACAAAAAAGCCAAATTAGAGGCAGTCTGGAAAGTTAAGGAAGCCCCTAATGAAAAAAGTGACACAATGTCAATGAAATCATTTTGGGGAAAAGAAATCAAGTTAGGAAATGGCCACTGTTCTGGGATAAGAAGATAAGCATTTTGCACTTGTGGTACAAAACATCTAACGAGATAATGTGTCATGGGAATTATAAACGTGAAATGCTGAAGGTAGAGCTGAGGATGCAGGGATTCTATATATGTTCTGTGAATGCAGAAGGGTACAGGAAAGATGGAGGCAAGTAACTTTTGGTTGGGTGGAGATATTTGATAAAACTCTAGCTTGATTGAGGAAATGAAAGCATTGAGACTGGATGGTAGAGGCAAGTACAGAGTTGGTTAGTCGATTGCTGTTGGCATTTTTGCCAAAAATTGTAATATTATGTGAATGGAGGATGATACACACAGCTAAAATGGGAGTTTGATTGTAAGGCTTGAACTCTATTATGAATTAAATGTGATAGAGACAAAACCTAAATGTTAGGTATCTAGTGGAATATAAACACAGCTATGGGGCTATAATGCACATTGGACACTGGACAGATAGAATTATATAGGGGTAGCAGACAGATGGAAGGCAGCAAACATCTTCGTTATATGTAAATATGTATATATAGCTTTAGAATATTTAGTGTTGGCAATTTATAATACACATGTGTGTACAAATTGTATACTGATGTGACCTTGATTCTTTTTTTGTTCAGATTTTCTCTGCTATTTATGTTTCTTTTACTGCTAGAAAATCTGGTAAAATTATATATAAAAATATATTAATGAACTTTGAAAATCATAATGCATTGCAAATGAAAAGGGGTAACAGCATTTTATGTTATTTTGGTGACAAATTTGGGTTATTCACCTTGCTTTCTTCTGTTGCCATCCCTTCTTTAGTTAGCATGCTGGTAGTGAAACCACATTTGCTAGGTTAATAATAGAGACCAGCTTAATGAAAAATAACCGTTTATATTTTACCAGTAGAAATTCCTCTGCCATAAATTAATTCATATTTTGAAATTACTGCATCATTAAAATTAGTGATCATAATAAAACTGAACAAGAGCTACACATAGACTGTTAACTATAGAATTTAAAATTTTAAATGTTTAGGTCATAAATGTAACATCAAATCCCCATAGCATAACAAGATACATTTGTAACAGAAAAAAAGTACTATACAGCCTTTAAAAATAATAATTTCTTTCAAAATAATATAAAATAATTACTCACCTTATTAAATCTTCAAACTCAAATTATAACTTGAGTCTGTTTGCCAGGGTTAAGGAAAAATGAGAACATATTTATCAACATTTTCACATTTTCACAGAAGATATTTATCAACATTTCTCACACCATGAAGCATCATAACAGTATGCAAATATAATTAAAAAAAAATAGGTTATGAAATTAATGTCTATGAGTATGATGTAATTGACTGCAGTCTTCATCTTAATCAGAAAGCCAGAGAATCTTTGGCATGGGAAACATAATGCTCTCAAAGAGACTACAGAGTTTGCATTATACTTTGAATGTGACAGTTTTTCTTAAAGGTCACATGTGCAGGGCATATAACAGTCTGAAAGTCTATGCTATGCTATACATATGGGGCAGGATTCACGAAGCCTCCGTGTAAGAGTTATAACTCTTACACGGAGGCTGCAGTTAAATGGAGTGATGTCAGCATGCTCTGCATATTCATGAGAGCATGCTGAATCACACCTAAGGCTAACACTGTCCGTGTAAGACAGTAGGGGGCGTGTCCGTAGGCCGAGCCCTGTAAGCGGACACGCCCCCAGAAGAGTAAAAGTGCCCAAAGTAAACACCCACGACAGAGTCCATGGAAATGTGAATAAACACAACACAACACATGCCCCCACAGACTATGAACAGAAAATATATAAATGAACATGTTATAAATTTTTTTTAAATCGTAAAGATGTTTGCTTGTGAGTGCGCTCGTTTGCGCGGGCGTGCCCGTAGTGCAGCTACAGTTAGCAGTCAGTGGGAAAGCATATAAGAACTAAATATGCAAAGTAAGCCAAGAAGCAATAGCGTAGCGGTAGAGATGTCAGCTGAAGAGCAGGCATTCATGGTTCGAGCCCTCACAACACCAGTTTTTATTTTTAGCAAAATAAGCACGAAACAAGTCCCTGACAAACATGTACACATATAAAATCACATTTTATGTAAAATGTAATAAAATCGTCCATTTATTTTGAAGAAATGTGAGGTAACAAAACAATAAAAAATGCCAGATGTGCCTATAGCTGAGCTACAGTTTAACAGGGTGAGTGCATCTGCCCGTAGGTGAGCAGTGGTTTAACTGGTGCAAAATGAGTGCCCGTAGCTGAGCAGTGGTGTAACAGGTGCATATTGAGTGCCCGTAGGTGAGCAGTGGTTTAACACGCTGAAACTGTGTGCCCCTAGCTGAGCTAAGCATGATATGCATGCTGACAGCCAAATGAGGCATAAGCCAGCGCACCCCATTTGCGCGGAGCTGCTCACCGCGCTAACAAGCTAGCCGACAGGCAACGTTGAGCAAGCTGTAAAAAAACTGCCTTTACACAGACACACCCCCTAGCCTGTCTAGACAGTCATAAAATATAAAATGCAGTGGCCAGGTTCGAACCCAGGATACCATGCAACATAGTCAAGGTACTGAACCACTAAGCCACAACAGCTGTACTCAGAAATGCAGTAATAGCAAATATATAGGAATGAATAGAAAGTGGAGCATGACAAAGCAGGTTTTGTGAAGTGGATACAATTCCAAAATGGCCAATCACAGATAAGTGCGGGAAAAACGGCATATATAAGCCCCATAGGTGGAATACACAGCATAAACGATTGTAGAACTGACTTGCAGCCAGAATGTCAGGTGTAGGTGAGGGTAGTTGCTTTCGAGCACAGAGGTGGGGTGTTGAGGAGTCCAGATACATGGTCTGGCTCCTAGTCCACAATCATGAGGCCCAACTCATGCAGGGCCAGGTCCTCTGGGGAGCATATAGGGCTGAGGTGTGGGACTGGTTGGCTCATGATCTCACCAGTGCCACAGGGATTCCAAGGACTGGTGAGCAGGTCCATCACCACCACCATGCGGACCTGAAGAGACGCAAGCAGAACCAAGTGAACCTTTGGATACAGGAGGCCCGGCAAATGCCCAACACCCCACTACTGAGTAAGTTACATTTAATTATGTATGTAAGAAATTAAATTAGCTGATATTATGGATGTGTATTCCAATATTACTTCATTTATATTACAGCTGCAGGTGTCCATTCTGCAAACCGCAGAGCCTATGTTGATAGGCTTGTGCGGTTGCGCCACCAGGCAGGTCAGTAATCCACCTCCAGTAACTGTAAAGAAATATCAAAGTATGACAGTTAGCAAAAGAGTGCAGTGTAGTCACTAAGTAATAAAATGTGCAAGTAACAGTGTAAAAGTGTTTGCAAGTATTGCTTGATTACAAAAGTGTGTTGCAGTCTGTAATCCAAACAGAAAAATGAAAATGTCTCAAATAAAGTCTGAAATAAAGATGCCCCACCTGTAGTATAATAGTGCATAACCTGTAGCAGGCTGAAAAGTACAGCTGCAGAAGATGAGCAAATCACATGTGTGAAATATATCCCTGTTGAAATACTGAAACATGACAGAAGTGAGACTGCTGGAAAGGATTGTAATGACTACAGGTAAAACATGTCAATAAAGCCTAGAAGTAAGTACCATCCTGAATAGTAAAATGAAAACAAGTGAGAGGGTATGAGAAAGAGTTATGAATCCACCAATAAAGTAGTAATAACCCCTGAATAAAGTATACTGCAGTTAGTACAGAATTAAATGAATGTGACAAGTAGAACCAAACTGTGAAATGTGTCCAAAGTGTTGCTGCAGCTGGAATGTGTATCCCAAAATCTGGATATGTTGTTCTCAGTCTGCAATATGCAGATAGTATGATTGTCTGAAATATCAAACATCTACAGTTGTCTATAGCTATATAAAGCAAATGTAGCAGGATGATGTAGCTGAACAAAGCCAGATATGAACATGTATGAATAACAATAAAATGTATATTGATGTAGCAGTAACAGTCCTATCACCAAAGTGAAGTAGTTATCATATAGGAAACTGTAGTTAGAACAGTAGTATGTATATATCTGTAGCTATTAGAAATGTACAGCATATGTATTGGTATTCGAAGGTGTTAATAATATTTTCTTCACCCCACCCTATAACCACATATAATCCATTCCACGTGAAATTGGTATGTGCAATCACAATTAACACCCCTGGACATTTGTCCTGATGGGTCATAAATATTTGCATGTCCGTTGATGCATCTGCCCTGTTCAGACATCCAAACCTGATGGCCTGTTGCCGTCAATCAACCCTGCATGTTGTTGGACTGTGTATTGCTGTTCAAATTATGCATGTGTTATGCTCGCTGTTCAATGGTGTGAATATCTGGGTGTTTGGTTAATGGGAATACTAATGCATGCTGTTACAACTAATTGTGAATGGTATTGTATGTTACTAACCCAAACTGTCATGACATAATGCAAAACATAGAATGACAGGGAAGGCGGGTTCTAGCGGACCCACCTCTCCCACTTCAGCTGGCGAGTGCACCTGGCACTAGTGCCCAGTCTGGACCCTCCTCCGGTGGCCCTGTGCCACCTGCGGGTGGAAGCACTGCAGGGGATGGGCCCGTCCCTCCTCTGCAAGCGTGGCTGGAGGAGAACCACCACTCACCCTCCGTAGCGTCCGGACTGTGGTGCGTAGGGAGATCCGGGACTCTGTTCTTGAGCCCCTATGCCAGCTTGAGGCACAGGTGGCACAACTTACGGCATGCCTGTTGCCCGACCTACACAGCCCCCAACACAGCCCCGTCCTGGGCAGTGAAGGAACAGTGGCAACTGCCCATGGGTGGGGATATCAGTTCCACTGTTGCCATCTGTGGGCTCATGGGCTCTGGATATCCAAACGTCCATCCCCGTCAATTGTGTAACCCCCCCCCCACACATGTCATACACCGCCCCTGTATGCATCTTGTTTGTCTTGTCTGTTGACCTACCCAACCTACCTCCCCAGCTATACTGACTTCCTTCACCTGACATACCACTCTCACCTGAAAAAAAAAAAAGGGCACTCTGTACCCACAAAAAAATTACACCTCATACATAGCTGCCCATTCATGATGAAGAAATGGGCAGCTATGGGCCTTACCTACATCCCTCCTGCAAAACCCAAGCTTGTTTCCCTACTGTCTTACCCTCTTTGTGACCCCTTTTCACCACTTTCCTGTCTCCCCATTTTCATTTCTTTCAAAGAAAATAGCGCGGGTGTGCGCAAGAGTAAGCACGTTTAAGCGGTTGTAAGCAGGAGTGCGCGTGTGTGTGTGCGGAGCTAAACGCCAGTGCGCATGCGTGAGCTCCACGCAAACCAGTGCTAACCCGGTTACAACTGCTTAAAAGTGCCTTAGTCACTTTGATTGACAGGTCCTGTAGTCAGTTCAGAAGCAAAATAAAATCCCACTGGCAGTCCCGAACCCAGGACTTTGGAAACAGTAGTCTGCATGATTTACCCCTAAGCCATGACTGTTATACAAGAACATTGTGCTAAAATAAATATATCATGTAATAGTAGGAATGAATGTAAAGGGAATATAGGATGTGTAGTACACAAAGCATGTCATTTAGAATTACTGTCAAAACTAGTGGATTTCCATAATAGTAGTGTGTGAAAAGAAACAGACATGCTAGTTGGTAGCTAGTAGGTAATAATGTCACTGTAACACCTTGCAAGCCACACACATACTCACAGCAGGAAAATCACTGCCCATACCCCACAACCTCTTACAGGAACACATCCGGACCAAGTAATAAAATATGTGGAGCAAAGGGCCAAAACCAGGGACACATTACAAATAATGTTACAACAAACTCAGACAGTTCAGAGAGTAACAGGTTCTGCATTTTGTGGGATGTTTGGATGGGTATGCAGTCTGAAACTTGAATGTTTGTCACTATATTCTGACTTGAGCCCAGAGTGATTTGCCAGAAAAAGCTGTGCATGAGATATTGACCAAAATATGAGGCAGAATGTGGACAACCTGCAAATATTTGTACACATGAAAGGTCTGACACCACCATATTTGAATAGTTAAGAGCCTAGACATAGTAACAGTGAATGAGTTACAGGGATGCCCCACAGACTCCATGTGAAATGTACAAACAGTAGGCAGAAAGGTGTTACAATGCATGCAATGGAAACTATGGAGTCCTGAAAGTATGCATCACTTGCATGGCAGAAAATGTGTAGTAATACATATGCTCATGCTATCCCACAGTCACAACTGCAGCATACCAGACAATTTAATGGGTGTACCCCACTGATATGTACCATTCCATGAGGCAGATAACAGATGCACCTGAGAGTCTCTGGGGCCTGCTCAGCAGCATACTCAAATACCCTAATAGATGTCAAGGCACACACCATGGCCAGACCACACTGCATGCTGTAACACCCTAGCAGATATAGCAAGCATTCCAAGGTGTGAATGTACATGGAAAATAGGAAAGCCACAGCAGCACACTACAGTCAGGACACCTAGCAGGCATACAAGTAGTGACTGTAAAGGGCAAATATTGAAGCCATAGCAACAAAGTGCAAGCAAAAGTTCAAGGGAAGCACACACACACACATTAACAGTAGTAGTAGTCGTATGTGTCAGTGTACATACACAGTTAGTACAGGAAACTGGAGAAATGAATGGAGGAATGTTAATCTACAACACAGCTGGAAATATGAGAGAGATACCAACCTTTACACTCACAGAACATTGTCCACAGCATACCAGCATGGTCCCTGCCCATAAAATCTGAAAGGGTTATGCCTATCTCACATACCTTTTTATAGCACTGTTCTGAAATCACAGTGAGAACTGCAATCAGTACACAACTGGCTGCATGCAAATGCTGGCTAACAAATGGTGCATAGGCCATCGCATGGACATATGCAGATACCTACAAAAGTATGCTGTACTCCTAGTCCACACATGCAATACTTTCATTGCACCCTGAGGAGGAAGTGAGAGACAGACAGAGAGAGAGAGAGAGAGAGAGAGAGAGAGAGAGAAATGAAATTAAACAGACACAAACAAAGCTGTTCAGCAACAGCCACCTGAAAGCTGACAACTGGCAAGTGGGGCAGCAGGACACAAAACCAGACAGTAACACGAGCAGCTGTGACAAACACAGGTAATGTAAAGTAATACTATAAAGGTCTACATACTGTGAATCCTCCATATGTGTCATTGGTCTGTATCCATATGTATATGAAGATGTGCAAAGGGCAGGGGACATACAGCAACTATCAGTGAAGGCTGTACATACATTTGTATGTGAGAGCATCTATGTGCACATATCAATGTAGGTTGACTGTAGGTTGTAGTGCAATGTACAAAGTAGGTTTCACAGTTATGTATGTTTAGCAGTATGTTAGTGTGTGTATACAGTATGGTAGACAAACATGTTGATATACCTGTCTGTCATATGGATACGTATGTATGTCAAAATATGTATGTATGTATGTATGTATATATATATATATATATATATATATATATATATATATATATATATATATATAATATGCATATATGTATACATACATAGAGAGAGATGTAGGAATACATAGATGTAGATAGATAGAATATGTACAAACATATATATGTAATACACACATACAGATATAGATATATGTAGATACATATACATAGACAGACTGATCTGACTATCTACAGGTATGACTGTATATGACAACCTCAACACTCCCTGTCCCACCCCCTCTGTCACTCTCACCCCCTCCGTGTCCCCCCCTCTCCATATCTATAGCAATATATGTACATCAATATATATATATATATATATATATATATATATATATATATATATATATATATATATATGTGTGTGTGTATATGTATACAGACATATATATATATATATATATATATATATATATATACATATAAATATATCTATATACATATATATATATATATATAGAGAGAGAGAGAGAGATGTATATATATTCTGAATGAAGCACATGTGTACAGATGTATTGCAACAGGTGCCTGGTGATAAAGGTATGGAGTGAACACCAGTGTCAAAACTGGAGTACCATACCCAATTTCAAATCACCTACACCAGTAACCACCAGATATGTGATTGGCTGCCCACCACTGCATGTGTCAGGGGGGAACAGGGTCATAAATGTGTACAATAGTCCCCCAATGATATTCACAGTGGCACACTATTCCTGGAATACCTGCACATGGTATGTGTCAGCAGACATGGTGTGTCAGCTATGGACATGTACGTCAGTGTACCCCTCCACAACACATAATGGATGCCATGGTATGTACCTCACATGACAGCTACAGATATGGAGAAGGACACAGTGACATGTACAACACTGTGACAATGCACTCAAACACATTACCAATGCACAGTGACTGACAGCACCACAGAGTACACACATACTACCCACATAGAGGTTACCACTCCTGGATTTACATACAAAAGTCACACCCATGACAGATGTCCAACAACCATAGTAACACCTCACACCATCCACAACCTAAATGACTGCTGTGTGTCGTCCATGCCACTGCAATAGAGAGCACATGTGGAGGTAAAGGTTCCTACCCACAGATAAGACATACCCTGCAATAAACCACACAGTGTTAAGAAGCAAGACTCGCTATGAGTACATGTCACACATACACCTGCTGAATGGTTT
>NC_056738.1:570491133-570517480 GCF_019279795.1 Protopterus annectens | reverse complement strand
ATTTTCAGGGGCTTCCTTCACCCTGGAACAAAATCCCAGTCCAGGTTAGGCAGATCCCCTCACTAACCCTCTTCAAGAGAAATCTTGATGAGTGGATGGGAGATCGTAAATATACCCCTGGGATCTTTTCTGGGTCCCTGCTAGACAGAGATGGAATAAACTAACCGTAAAGGGGCTATATTCCGTGACCTACTATTCAAAGGCACAGTCTACAAATCTAAAAGGGTGGCGAAAGCCAGACACACTCTGGCTAGGCTTATAAATGCACTAGGGCAGATAGCCTAGTATCAACCTATGAACCTATGAACCTATGTGTGCCCACATCTTCATAGTATGTGCCATGCTACACAGTATGGTCCTGTGGAAACAGCTGCAGCAGGGACAGATTGGTGAAGGCCCTCACAGCCCACCACCATTGCCGAGGGCCCCACAGGTGCAGAGGTACTCAGACCATGAACACCCTGAGCCAGCCCCAGTAGGCAGACAGAGGCGTGCCCAGTATGCCCATGCCTTGGCAAAGAGGGAACACATAGCACACACACTGACAGTGTAGGCACCTAGGGACTGACAACTTCTCCACCTGCACACACACAGATTAAATGGATGGCACACACACAAGACTACCTGTAAAATTTCATGTATAGGCAGTCTACTGTGTGCATCCAACACAGGCAGCCCTCAACTATTGCACACACAACTGCCATTGGCACAATGTAAGTCAACACCTGAACAGTAAATTAAGCTATTAGCATGTGCTGATACTGTATGTATAGATTCATAGGTAGGTACTTGACCAACTGCCAGAGGCCATTCATAAGCCCAGCCAAAATGTGTCAGTTTTTGCCTCCCCATTGATTCATTAACTGCCCATCTGTGCAGCAGAGCCAATGGAGAGATCCCTGGGGTGCACCTACTGTTCTCCATCCACTCTTCATGGTTGATCTTGCAGACTGTTAGTGAGGGGCTCTGTATAATGTAGTTAGGGATGTTGTTCCAAAGTATGGGGAGTGTCTGTGACAGGAATCCATCCATCCAGCATCTTCCAGTTATTGTTGTGGCAAGGTTCAGCTCACTACAGTGTGTGGCTAACTGTGACATGGATTTCCATAGGTGGAACATATCCATTAAGCCTGAGTTCAACATGGCTGTGTTGGCCAGCAGAGATCATCTCTGGGTAAACAAGATGCCATTGAGTAAAGCAGGAGTTTATTCAGTCTGGCTACATAGGCCATATGTTGGAGGCCAGTATTCCCCTTGGCGAGGTACATTCGTGGACCTCCCAGCTGTTGGAAGTGTCTTCTGAGGTACATCCCACATGAGTTATTATACCCTATGATGGGACTAATGAGTGATGCATAAAGGGGCACTATAACCCCAGTATGTCTAGATAGGAACCCTTTAGTAATCAGATGGCCTACATAGAAGGATGTCCTAACTACTTTGGAGATATGATTATCAAAGTGGAGATCTCTATCTACCTTAGTCCCCACATCCCCCATTACCTCGTCTGTATTAAAGTGGCTGCCACTTATGTGTTAATATGTGGGTGCTTAATATTCCACAATGGAATGACCATGCAGTTAGTGGCACTTGGCTGGAGGCCATTATGTTGACACCCTGTGACGGTCTCTGTGAGGCCCCTTGAGGGATATCTGTGTCAGCTGGACTATCAATCATGGCTCGCGGTTCGCAGTCAGTGCCAAACATGGTCTGCCATAGTCCACCTGTGTTTGCCTGTACCTCTGAGAAGTATATGCCAAACAGTAGGGCTCCCAGGACTGAGTCCTGTGGGACACCAGTCATGACTGGTCAAGAGTTGGACCTGGAGACCACTAGTCGTACCATGTGGGTTCTGTGTGTAAGCCCGTTGGCAACCCAACCTGTGATGTATGGGTGTATGTACAGGCTGGTGTGTTTATCAATACTACCTGAGTGAGGCATGGTGTCAAAAGCCTTGGCGAGGTCCAAGTAGTATGTGTGAACCACCTCTCCCATCATCTAATGTCTTGGTGACTGTATGTAAGACATCAAACAGGTTCAGTAGGCATGAACTGCACTCAGCCAAGCTGACCTGGGTTGGGTCACGTGTTCGGAGGTTACCAATGTCTTTGTTAATGAGTGACATGAGGATGCGATCCATTCCATTCCAGACCAGGCTAGTCAGGCTTATGGGGTGGTAGTTACCATGGTCAGTTGTGATTCCACCTTGATGGAGTGGAATAACCATTGCCACGCGCCATTGTATGGGCATGTAGCCTGTGGTGAGGCTGAGGTTGGAAAGCTTAATTAAGTGGTGGGGGGGGGTCAGGTTGTCTTGTACAGTTTGCAAGATGCAGTCTGGGACAACATCTGCCTCCATTCACGCTGTGTTCTGCTGTTAGAAAGGGCCATTTCCACTTGTTTGTCTCTGATGTGTGGGATACTGTACCTTTCGGGTAGTGTTGTGGTCTCTTTAGAGGGTGAAGAATGCACTGAATGTATCTGCAAGGATGTTGGCAACATCAGTAGGGTCAGCATATTTTGTGCTATATTTCACCGGCACAGTGCAAATCTGTGTGTCACCACTTAGATCCTTGACATAGCCAAAGAAGGCTTTGTGGTTATTTTTCGAATCCTTGCATATTTTCCTGCTGATGTTAGCCTTGGATGATATCATGTGGGACCTACGTATCATACTAATAGTGGTCACAGATGTCTGCCCTTCATGGGATTTGCTGTTTGTCTGGAACACTGTCCTACTTCTGTAGTATAGCCTGTTTATTGCAGAGGTCCACCAGACTGGTGTCCTTGTCTATGAGGAGTGAGTCTTGGTTTACCAGTGATGGCAGGATTCATATATCCATGTAGGTGCTTATAGATTGCATTTGTAAATCTGTCTGTATCTTGAGCAGTGTTTCCCCTTAGCGTGGCGACTGTTAAACCCTCTACCCCTGTCACTAGTAGTGTAAATGTAGCTGTAGGAAAGGAATACACTGTGGTATCCATGGGTGGGGGAGATGCTTGAGTGTGGAAACAGTGAATAGTTCATGGTCAGAGCTAACCAGTGACTGGTTAACCTCCACTGTGGTGCACCTGTTGCCCATGTTGGTGATGACCACTTCTAGTATGTTTCCACCCCTCATTAGGGAGGTTACCACCTGATACAGGGCATATGAGGTGATAAATTCCAGGAAGCACTGGGCCTGGAAGTGAGTACTGGAGTAAGTTTTCCAGTGAATGGTATGGTAGTTGACATCAACCAATGTCAGGGTGTGCATTATTTTTTTATTTTTTTTTTATTTTATTTATTTGACATTTGTTGACCGGGAATGTCCGACTAGGTTCCACAGATCCTGTTTTCAGCGGAGGCCCGGGGAGAAATGCTCCAGATGCAAGTCTTTGGAACTGCATGCATTAGGACTGTCATGTTCTCCACTGTCTCCAGGTAGTTGGAGTGGTGGTCCTGGGTCATGGAGGGTAATCCGAAGCAGGCCGCAGTTTGTATTGCAGTTGTGGCTGATGTTAGCTGCACATGGATGATCTCAGAGGTATCATGCTGCCCCAGTAACCTGGAGATGTAGGTATCCCTGATGAATATGGATACACCCCTTCCATGTCTGTGTCAGTCCATGTTCTGTTGCTGAAATGTGTGGTATGGGTTGTAGTCTGGTAGTGCTGGTGTGCTCTCAGGAGCCTTAAGACAGATCTCAGTTACTGCACAGATGTTGATGTTGTCCATCCTGAGGAGTGCTGTGAATGCATACATGTTGTGATCACAACCCCTGGTGTTGAGTAGCATAATCCTTATTGATTCTGCTATTGTGCTGTTTACAGAGCTGGTATTCACCTTTGAGACTCTCCTAAATAAGGCACCATGGGGATGCCAATTGTCTTGGCCAGTATTCCAAAGCCTAAGCCTGACACATAGGCCAGTGTGGTATTGTTGCATGCATGTTTCCCATCTATGCTTGCTTTTCATCTCTCCTGTAGGTAACCTACTGGTAAGCAATAGAAATCCTTAAACCTATACAAGTCTTCTAGCTTCCAAGATAGGCTTTTGGAGTGACTGAGTATCAGTGTTCTGTATGTTCTTGCTGTACTTAACTGTTTCCTGACTACATGGTGATTTCTCACTGTATATTGCGATCTGAAAGTCTGTTTATTCACATATTATGGTTGTGATGGCCTACACTTTAGAGATTCACAGATAACCTACTACCTATCTGCCCAAGGGCAATTAGAAGCATAGCTACAGTGTGTTGGCTTTCTCTGCACCATTAATGAAGTAATTGAGCCTCTGTCAAGCATAGTCAATGAAGCAATTCCAGGCAGAGTTGCTGGAAGCTATTGCAGACTGGGGTTGTGGAGGGTGATAGGGGCACTTATTGATCTAAAGAGGGCATGTTAATGTGACAATTCAACACCATTCAATTTCCCCAACAGGTCTTGCAGCTATCAAACTGGACAGGCTCCCCCACCCCCTATCTGTATGGTTCTGGGACACATGATCCCAGAGGTGTATATTCTGTTACCATTCACACAACAAGGTTTCATTTGAAGTGTGTCAGTGAGGGGCTATGCCTAATGTAGTTAGGAATGTAATGTAATGTTTCACAGTACATTTGTTATATGTTGTTATTTCAAGAGTAAGTGAAGCTCAGTGGGTTTGGGGGCCTCCGTCCTTCGCTTAGCCTAGCTTACACATAGAAATCATCTAAATAGGAAATAGGCGGAAGCAACATTTATGTCAACAGTGTAATGGTTACAGCATCTGCACAGTATCTGTGCATTTGAGATCCCAATCCCAATAAAGGCAGGGATGTTTATCATGTTCAAAAGTATATCTTAACCACAGCTTGCATATATAGGTAGTAATCATCTGTATAATAAACATTCAAAACGCCCATATAAAGCCATGTGTGCTGGAGAGTACAGTCAACAGAGAACGTAATGTTATGTAAGCACATAGTGAGATGTTACTTCACTGACAAGTATATATCCTGAGTAGTTAGCAGATGTGGCCGTGTTTGCGTGCACAGGTTATACGTTACAAAGTTAGTTTAACTGTGTTTAACTGCTGCTATAATGTCACACAAACACTTTTAAACATGCTTACTACTGCTTAAATGAGCCTTAATCTGGAGTAAAAAACATTTTTAAAGCATCGCAAGTGTTGAATCCTGGACCATGCACACTATAGTCATGGGACCTACCACTAAGCCATCTGAAGAGTATACATGTTTCACAGTCTTGAGACTGCATCTTATACCATATGCATTCCACTGTAATGATCACAAATGTGAAGTCACTTTGTGTACATATGTACAGTACATTGTAATGTACTGTAGTTTGTGAACCAACATATTCCAGTCTACATATGTATTACTGTTACAAATTAATATAAAAAAAAAAAAAAAATATATATATATATATATATATATATATATATATATATATATATATATATATATATATACAGTTACATCAATAGCCATATATATAAATATCTATGAAGCACTCCAAAGGAATTGAAGTGCACGCAAAACACATGTAGCTCTGGTATAATAACTATTACTATTAACCCAATTCACCATCAAAGGGATGGTTGTTGTGTATGTGAATATCGGGGTGGGGGAGGAATGATGGGTAATGAAATCATGCATCAAGGAGGGCCTGGGTCGGATGTTCAATAAGTGAACTGGAGGGGTATACATGGAGTATAGGGAGAATATAAAAAGGACACAAAGCAAGAACCTTTCTCATTCATAATACACCCTGTCATGTCACATTGCAACACCTAATTTCACAAACATATGAACGTTATCATATATTAGACATATGTACACCAACTGACTGCCACATTTGTTTTCAGTAGTGAGGAATGCCTATAGTAAAATGTATATCCTGAACACCATAGCATTTGTTCATATCTCAGATGCCTTAGTGGTAAAGTCGGTGACTGTGGTGTTCATGGCCCCAGGTGCAAGGGCTGTTAAGTTATTTTGAGGGTCAGAATAAGGGCTGTTGGATGCAGGTGGAGTAAGCATTCTTAAGCAGTTGTAAGTGGGTTTCCATGGGTTTGCGCGATGGTAAGCGGCGTTGAAACACGGTAAATGGAGAAGTGCTTTACAGGTTTAGCCTTTGCTTAACATCATGCAGACCATGGGCAAACCTGCTTACAACTGCTTAAATGTGTGTTATTCACACTTTCCCTACCAGTGCCTACTCTGAGAGATAAAATAATAGCACCTTCCAAGATTAGAACCCCCAACCATGTACTCCATCCTCAGAGTATCCTAACACTAAGCTGCCCGAGATGTACCTATCCCAGTTGTGTATGCAGACAGGTTAAAACACAAAAGGGAGGAATGTGTTGAAATAGGACAACCCGCCATGTGCCCAATGAAAGGTGTATGCTCATACATATGTATGTATATATATATATATATATATATATATATATATATATATATATATATATATATATATATATATATATGTATGTATATATATATAGAGAGAGAGAGACATAGAGACATGTCAATATATACAGATCTACATATATATGTAGATATATATAGATAGGTTAAAACATCTGCACATAGGTACAAATAAACATATGCAATAATATATATATCTATCTATATATATATATATATATATATATATATATATATATATATATATATATATATATATCTATATATATATATATATATATATATCTATATATATATATATATATATACACATACATCTGTGGTGGTGGTGCTGTGGTAACATTGTTGCCTCACAGTAAGCCGCCGTCCGGTTCGATTCTCAGCTAGAGCGTCTTCTGCATGGAGACATGTGTGAATGGGCGTCCCTTCGTTGAAGGTTGTGCGTCAGTGCTGGTAACTCGGCACGTAAAAATCAACTACCAATCATTAGTGGACCAGAGTTCCACTGTGGCAACCCCTAACCGGGAAAAGCCGAAAGACACAACATATATATACACATACATACATGTGTGCAGACAGCATCCAAAGAGTTCATATCTGAGTATAACATGGACCATAGCAATCACACATTCCACCCTCCCCAAACAATATGAACATAACATATGAAGAGTATATGCCAATACACTGTTCTATGGACACAGTCACCAACATGACTGCAAATATCCATGACAGACATACACAGACAGCTTTCATTTTGCAAAACTTTATTACATTCCATGTATTGCCATAAGGATTCAAGGACTAACAGTACCTGCATGTTATACAGGAAGCATTTAACAGTGCCTTAATGAATCAGCCTGCAATTACAAAAGTATAAGTCCACTAAGGGATAGGTGTTCACATAGGGAAAGAACACCCACACACATATAGATGTTGTATAAAAGGGGTTCCTACACACCTGCATGTGCTATGTACACCCACCATCTACCCCACAACCAAAATAATTACATCAGTACATACTGTCATACCATAACCAATTATTCAACTACTGTACAACATCTGCTGAAACTTAACATACCTGGACACAGACACACAAACATGGCCCTATGTGAAATAGTTGCTGTTATATAATTGAACAGCTGCTGATGTTACAGGGTTTGTATGAACTATTCCCGTTTCAGAGGGTTGAAAGGTTCATACACCAGGATGTGTTACCAAGTACTGATTATCAGCACAGTATGATACACAGTAACACCAAACTAAATATGTCTGGTAAGCACACTGTAAACCCCCTAACATTATATGCATAGCTATGCAGCCTTGAGCTGGTCAAACATCCTGACCAGGCTGAAACATATGCAGACGTATTAGGTACAGACAAACCCTGCACAAGTAGTAATGTTCAGAAATATAACAACAGTACTCACATTTAGACCAAATCCTCTAGGCATTACACACAATATATTACTGTTCGTCTCCATACAGCTGTTGCAATAGATTTCAAACAACACTTCCAGGCTGTATTCCTCACAAGTAAGGCAAAGGGACAACACCCAAGTGGAGTACTCAATTATACTCCACTGTTGCCATTGTATTGGCTTAGGCAGTAGCAGCACAGCTGATGTGCATGTAATTAGCTACTTAGGAACACCAATTGGTTATCCGGATAGCACATGTTACCGATCTGTAACTATAAAAGGTTGCCTTGTCACACATTCAAACCATCTGTATCTACCTGTAGGACAGTACAAAACACTGAAAGACAAACCAAAAATGAATATTATACTAGTCAATAACACCTCCAATTACTAAGAGGGTATGTATAACATGTCATATGTCTGTGTATGTGGTGCCTGTTCTGTAAGAATTACAGTGTAATCAATGCATATAATGGAAATAGCTATCTTGTAGCAATGTATTGTTGAGCAGTAGTAATGCTTGTGGTATTCTATGTCTGTACTGCTGTAAGTCACAAGGCAAACTCCTCATACACCACAAGGGATGATATGGGCTTGGAACATACCAATTCGCTTCCAGCCACTGTCAGTGTCAGGATTGGTCCAACATGTATGTGCTATAACAGGGGATAGTATATGTTGATATATTGTAACAGTCGACATATGTATGGGTGTATAAGTAAGATGACCATGTCAAAGGTGGCTTACTGTGCAAATATGGTTTGCATTGTGGGATATTGTGCCAGTAACTGTGTAATGTCCAGTATTTTAGGCAGATTTGTATTCCATTCTACATAGCATTTCTGTTATGTTATGCAAACAGTAGCGATGTCTACTGGCAATTACAATACTCAGTAACAGGATACATATCACTTGTATTCATCTGACAGTTTAGCAGCATGATAGCAAAGATAATCGGAAGAGCTAGGTAACTATCCATGCACATAACACATGTAATATCCACCTCTCTAGTGTCGTTTGCAAGCAATAACAGCTGTGCATGTGTACATGTTATGCAAATGTGTAGTGAGTGGGATATTGTGCCAATAACTGTGTAATGTACAGTATTTTAGGCAGATCTGTATTCCATTCTACATAGCATTTCTGTTATGTTATGCAAACAGTAGTTATGTCTATTGGCAATTACAATACTCAATAACAGGATACATATCACTTGTATTCATCTGGTAGTTTAGCTATCCATGCACATAACACATGTAATATCCACCTCTCTAGTATTGTTTGCAAGCAATAACAGCTGTGCATGTGTACATGTTATGCAAATGTATAGTGACCCCTGTTACAGGGCTGGGCCAAATGGCTATGTGTACACATACATAGAGTGGATATTGAGAGTAGAGACACACTGGTTGAGCTACCGGGTTTGTGTAGCCTAACCTCTCATTGCCAACCTAACAGCCGCTTGCACATACAGTATGTAAGGTTGTGGACAGCACTGGTAATGAAACAGGTTGCATATCATCTTTAACTCCAGTGTAACATCTGCAGTAGGAGTGTAAGATGTAGGAGACTGCTGCCCATGTGTAATAGCCACTTCATAGGTGATGGCTTACACTATCTGCTTATATCCTGATCATGTTGATAGTGGAATCAGAGTCTATTGATACATGACTCTGTTTGGGGAGTGGGTGTCTGTGCCCAACAGAGCTGATGGTCCTGGTGGATATCTGAGTATATACCCAGAGAAGGAAACAGACCTGTAGACACTTGCATCATCTGTAATCAACTATCAGGATGTGGTGTGCTCCTCAGAGGAGGATTGCTGCTAAAGGTAGCTACAATGTTTCCGTAATAGCCAGTGTTGTCACGTCCATAACACAAATATTTACATGTGAGCATCACTGTCTAAAACATCTTCATAAGCAATAAGTAAACTAAATACATTACTTGGTACTTGTAGTACTGAATGCTCATACAGGCATGTTCACTAGTCAGCTACTGGTGTTTACTAATGTCAGCTTTGTGTATGTGGCCATCCTGGGGGAATGTAATCTATATGCCATGTACACTGCCAAACCCACCTAACTCCACACCCCATACATTTTCTGAAATGCAGCTACAGGGGTAAGCTGGAAGGCAGTCTAGTCTACATCCATGACTGGACTGGACAGTCATGAGGTGTAGGTTAACACATGCATCTCATCATCACAGCCAACACATACCCTTACCAGAACACAGTAAGGACACCCACACACACTACCAGATATCACACATATTCACAGATGCTTCTAAGTATCTGGGCAAACAAGTGACCTCCCAAGCTGGAAGAGACAGACAATGAAATACACAAACTGTATGACATAGTTTGCATAATTGTGCCACACCTCAGAGCACATGGCTGGAAACATGCACAACAGTACTCATTTGTGAATGCAAACTCTAGCACTATGTTACACATCAACCTATACAAGGGTATACATACTGTCAGCTGCCTGTCTGCCATGATTAGCCACATACCCATACACTCAGACCAGCTTTTAAACTATACACATGGCTCTGGCATATTCCATGCTGTTGTGCAGGACCTGTGATGCAGTAGCCTGGACTGCATGGAAACACATGTAGGAACTGTCAGGTCTTGTAGCCCATACAGGTATGTCCCAAGGCCTAGGTAGCATTCTGCCATTGGCCAGAATAATACTGCAGTACAGGGACAAAAGGATTGTATTCCACAATTGTCTAATGTAGTGGGGCAAGTCAAAGGGTATCCAGTATCTGTCTGCCTGGGATAACATGGTTGACAGGCCATGATGCTTTGCCAGACAGGGCTTGTACCTGTCACCGCTGGGAATCTGGATACTGGCTAGGGCTCATGCTTCCCCTATAGTGCCTTCATCATGCACAGCTCAAGTGAAGGTCCACTTCTGTTACATGGACAGCCAAGCAATAAACTGCGGGTCTCGCTACACAATGATACATGTCAGAAACACTATATGGACACACATATGTCAATCCCTAACATGGAGAAGATATCTGTGCAGTGGCTGAGACATGTTTCAATGCTCCAGAGAGCACACCTGCATGACCATGTTATAACACATACCTCACCTCTTGCCCATTATCCTTTATTTGAACACACGGGGTGCAGGTGTGTCCATATTCCTGAAGGATATGTACACCCCCACACTAGTTGCACTTGCATAACTTCAGATGCATTATACTGAGCAACTACCTTTGTGCCAAAGTGGAATTCAAATTGCACCTTGCGACAGATTCTCCCACCATGCCGTGGATTTCCCAACTGTCATAATGTGCTGTAATGGGGAAATTAGGTTTGAGACAGAAAACCATAATAATGGCTACTCTCAGCTATTCCATTATGAACTGTGAAGACTCCTCATGTACCAACACCCGCGCTCAATGCATGTTGGATTCCATCAACCCCAATGACCTAGATCACAGTAGTGACACAAACAGGGCTAACAGTATGCTATACATAGTCAGTCTCCAAAGCCAATGTTATGCTTCCTAAGAGCAAAGTGGTGACTATCATGGCACCCATGCAGATGGACAGTGCATGTGCAAATGCTGAATCCAATACAAATCAACCTTAAGCTGTCACATACGTGCAGTGATTGTGCCATTGAAATAGAACCAAAATTCAACCAAACACAAACAAGAAGGCAAACTGGTGGTACCATGCTTTAAACTGTACCACAGAAGGTAATAACTGTTGCATGAGTGAACACACATGAGTGTAGGTGATCCCTGGTCAGCCTCAGTAAGATGCAGATACACCATATAAAACCACACAAAGCTACTGTGAAACTAATCAGCCACATATTATGAGGCCAACCACAGAGCATTTTATAGCTGTGACATTAATCGTAATGACAACAGCAAGACCTGCCATGCTGCACAGCACTATGGCATGAGAAGTACTGCACCTACAGAAGTAGCACCTGTTCATCCAGATAGGGTCTTGGAGAACCTAAACCCACTCCCACCTCTCCCCCCCAACAGGTACACATAGTTATATATCCATGTACACTACAGAGCCCATGTAATAACAACAATGCAGGTACAAGCTGCACTCTCTAAAGCCATACATACAGCTTTCATGGGACCTGTCAACATCCAAGGGTGTATCCTACACAAATGTAAGAACAATCAGCTCTCCACATACACATCATGTTAAATCATAGCTCCATGTCAGGCTGTGTACACACTGAATGGTGCACAGCAACAGTTATCACACCCAATAAAGGGGGAGACACCATTGATAATGGGAAATAGTGCACTACTACCCTGCTAAGTCTGGTCTGTAAGGCCATGAACCATGATCAACATATTTGATGTACTCAGTACAGATGTAGATGACAGTAAGGTTGACTCACACAGCATATCATGACCTTGCCAGGTCTTAGGACACCATCACCCATACTGTGTTCCAGCTACACTCAGTAAACTAGGTGTATATTCCTATGTCACAGGAGTGGTTGGCAACTGGACTGCTGGCAGAACCAACACTACAGAAGGTGTCTGACTAATACACACATCAAACCAGTGCCAGCCACAGTAATACAGGGTTCATTCCTGGTACTCCCCCTCTTTGTTTATCTATACCACACAGACTAACACAGAAGGCATCTGCTTATTGATGTTTGCAAATGACTATGAACTAGGAGCAATAGTTGACTCAATGTGTGTTGCGTTCAGCATACAGAAGGGCCTTTGTGTGTCAGATGTGTGGTGTGTGACATATGGCCACAATCTGATAGCTAAGTATTACATTGTCATCCCCTATGTTAAAAACGCTGTACCCATGAACAACCACCTAGGCAGCGGTCAACGTAATGGCAACTGTGTGTATATGGGATGCAGCTGGACAGTAGCCTTTCCTTTGATAGTTACTTCACCACACCAGTCAGGTAGTCATATGTGGCACCGCTAATCATGACAGGGTGCCATCCATGAATATAGAGATAATTGTTCAGCCATACTCAACACTCATGTGACCCATAATAGATCACATATTTCCTTTAAGGGTTATTGCCCATGTGTAGATGGCCTACACTGCTCTTCCCAACCCCTAGCTCCACTATGTAGCATGCAGCCTACCTTGAATGAAGCCATGTCCAACACAGAGATGTTGGACATGCTACACTTAACACATCCTGATCCCAAATAAACACATACTTCATGGACATCCACCTTTCTAGTACAAGAATAACAACATGTCTGACAGATCTCTGTCCCATACACTAACATACTCTTGCCATACTATGCATCCCTATCCAGCGAAGCTGCACATCGCCACTCTCTGTGACATGGTGTGATGACCGCATGCCAAATATTTCAGTAACCCTGTGGATCAATAAGTAAAATAAAACTCGCTGGATACACATGGCACATAACTCTTTATTTAGAAAAAAATGTGAGTGCTTTTGCAGAGTTTTCTCTGCTTCATCAGACAAATTATAACAGCTAAAACTTCATTTAAATAGTGATGCATCACGGTGTCAACCAATCAATTCCGTGTTAAAATCAATACAAATAATAATGTTGCTGTTGTGACTTTCGGCTTTTTCCGGTTAGGGGTCGCCACAGCGGAACTCCGGTCTGCTAATGATTGGCAGTTGATTTTTACGTACCGAGTTGCCAGCCCTGATGCACAACCTTCAATGAAGGTACGCCCATTTATGCATATCTCCAAGCAGAAGACGCTCTGAGAGTCGAACTGGACAGCGTCTTACTGTGAGGCGACAACACTACCGCTGCACCACCACCGCGGATTCATCAATACAAATAATAATACTTAAGGTATAACAATATACATATATATATATATATATATATATATATATATATATATATATATATATATAAAAAACACATATAAAAAGCACATAGAAGCTGTATAGAATGTGGGTAAATTTCCAAAATTTTCTAATTAAAATACTAAAAACTATATAAAAAAATTAAATAACTGGAGCATCAGTGCTTCAAGGCTCTGTTTCTAAGAAATGATTTTAAAGAAACCTTGGAGTTTAGGCCAGGTGGTCTGTCTGCTTGGAACTTAATAATCCATTATTGTTCCAAAGCTTCAGTATTGTTAGTAATATTTCCACCTCTTTTATTTCTATGGACAATATGGAGAATCAGGAACTTAAAAGTGTGTGTGTTCACTTCTTGCATCACATGCATTGCTAATGCATTGCTTTCCTTTTTGTTTCTAATATCTCTCATATGTTCTAAAATTCTGTCCTTCGATAGTCGATTAATTTTACCTATATAATAGGCAGGACACTTCGTGCAGAGACTAAAGTATACTATATGTGCAGTGTGACAGTCAGCATAGAAGTGTGCATCAATGGAGAAACCTCTGATAGGGTGTTTATACTGTCCCCCACCAAAAATGAATGGGCATGCTGTGCATCTCCTGCAGGTAAACGTGCCCATCCTATCAGACTTTACATACTTTGGCTCATCTATTGTTTTGTAGCATAATTGTCTTTTAAGGGACTTATTATTTTTAAAGAAGGATGGTGTTTCTCCTATTATTCCGAGTTCTTTCCCATTCGATAGGATATCCCAGTTCTTTCTGACTATGTCACAAACTACATTAATGTTACTCACAAATGTCAGTGGTACTCGGAGCATATTATTCCCTACATTTCTTGCTGTGCCTGAAGTTATTATAGTATTCATATTTTCCATGGGTAAAACATTTGCATGTTTTCTTCTAGCATTATAATAAGGTTGGCATTTCCCTTCCCTTTCTTTCCATGCTAAATCAATCTGCCTCTCAATATCTTTCATTTTGCATCCCCTTTTACTAAATTTAGGCTTAAGAAGAGTCAGTGCTTCACATAAAGTTGCATCATCATTGTGTAGCCACATACAATGAACTATCTCTCCTTTCAAAACATTTGCTTTTGTAAACCAGGATGCATACTACTGTTGTGTAAAACATTATTTTTCCTGATAAGCTTCCTATACAATGAAGTAGAAATTAGTTCAGGGGTGTCTCTTTTAACTTTCACATCTAAGAAGTCAATCTTTTTGTCAGAATACTTAAAGGTAAATTTTAAGAATGGAGTAATAGTGTTAATGTACTCCAAGAATTGTTTAAGATGAAACTCATCATCATGCCACAGCAAAAAAATATCATCCACAAAGCGTTTATACCAAATAATAGATTTAGCAAAAACATTTCCTGTGAGGATGTTATCAGTTTCCCACTGCACCAGAGATAGGTTGGCATAGCTATTTGCACAAGCTGTGCCCATAGCCACGCCAACTTTCTGTATGAAACAACTATCTCCAAACATAAATATGTTGATTTCTAGGACTACTTCAATAATGCACAAATTAGTCTTAACTTATTGCCTTCAGTACCTCTCCTGACAAGTAATTGTCTAACATTTTCTATCCCACATGTGTGGGGGATCACTGTGAACAATGACTCTATATCAAGTGTCACTGGCCAACATGGGTCATCTAGCGCTTCAAGGTGTATACTTAAGTCATTTAAAAATTCCTTAGAATCTAATAAAAACAGTTGCACATTCATTTAAAATAGGATGCAAGTTTTTTTTCAATATAAATCGATAGTGGTTCAGTCGCCCATCCACGGCTAGATACTATAGGCTGCATAGGTGGGTTCATTAAATCTTTATGGCTTTTAGGCAAACCATAAATTATTGGCACTACTGGAAAATCTGTTTTAAAGTACTCCAAAAGTTGCTCAGAGATCATTCCTGTTATTAACAGATCAAACAATTGTACTTGTAGCCTGTTCATCAAACTTTCACATAGGTATGAGAAATCTCGCAGTAAATAGTAGCATTATTTAGGTGTGTTTGCATATTATCAACATAAACTTCTCTATTTAGAATAACAATCCCTCCGCCTTTGTCGGCAGGACGACTTTCAATACTGTTCAAGTGTTTAAGGTCTGCAAGTGCTTGCTGTTCAGAGCTAGACAAATTGTGAAAGACATTATTACTTCCTTCAGTTAATTTATTCCTCTGTTGCTTTTCACAGATGTCAACAAACAAGTCAATACCAGAGTTACTGGGAGGTATAAAAGCACTAGGTTGCTTGAAAACATTAAGTGCAGAAGTTTTGTTGCGAAATAATGTCTTAAGGTTTAATGTCCTGCAACTCTTAGTTGATTTCTTTAAACCTGAAGAAAATGAGTTACTAAGAGAAGTGCACACCTTACATAATATCTTTGATACATTCCCTGCTGAAGTCATAGCTGATAAAATAGACCAACTACATGAACAAATTAATCAGTATTAAAAACGCTTATCAACTGCAAAGACACATAAAATCCAAAGAGACTTGCATGATTTTAAAATGGGCAATGTCTTCTTTTGGAATCGTGAAAGGAACTCACAGGAAACTCAAAGGCTACAATTAGGAAGTGGGCGTAGCCCTATAAACAATGAACAGCAGGTAACAAGTATGCAAAGCACTCCTGATGCACAAGCTACTAATTCCAATTGTGACAAAGTGCAACCTGCTAGTTTATCTCAAGCAATTGCTAACTCTGCATCTCTGGCTGATACAATATTACCTACAGTTGAAAATATACCAGTAGTCAAACCTAAAAATACTTCATTACTACGCCCTGCTCACATAAATAAAGCAAAAGCAACAGCTGAAGAGAGCAGCTCAAATGGTTTAAATGAAGCTTTTTTTGTTAGAAAAATCACTAAGGATACGAGGGAGGTCTCGTAATCGCTTCTTTGGCAAGACAAGGAGAACACACAATGTGGACAACCAAAACAGAACTTGGAAAAGAACAAAGCAGATTTAGTTTTTAATATTTCCTTTTTTCCTTTAAATGACTCACAGCTATCTCTTTTAAATAGAGGACTGAATTTTGTCCCAGCACAAAAAGTAGATTTAGGTAATACAATAAAAGAACTTAAACTTTTTGGCAGGACATTAAACCTTAAGACTTTTAAGCTTGTTATTCTAGATAGAGAAGTTTATGCTGATGATATGCAAACACACCTAAATAATGCTACTATTTACTGTTTGATTTCTCATACCTATGTGAAAGCTTTGATGGACAGGCTACAAGTACTATTGTTTGATCTGTTAATAACAGGAATGATCTCTGAGCAACTTTTTGAGTACTTTAAAACAGATTTGCCAGTAGTGCCAATAATTTATGGTTTGCCTAAACTCCATAAAGATTTAATGAACCCACCTATGTGGCCTATAGTATCTAGCCGTGGTTGGGCGACTAAGCCACTATCAATTTATATTGAAAAAAAACATAAAAAACTTGCATCCTATTTTAAATGAATGTGCAACTGTTTTATTAGATAATAAGGAATTTTTAAATGACTTAAGTATACACATTGAAGCGCTAGATGACCCATGTTGGCTAGTGATACTTGATACAGAGTCATTGTTAACAGTGATCCCCCACACATGGGGATAGAAAATGTTAGACAATTACTTGTCAGGAGAGGTACTGAAGGCAATAATGTAAGACTAATTTGTGCATTATTGGAGATAGTCCTAGAAAACAACATATTTATGTTTGGAAATAGTAATTTCATACAGAAAGTTGGCGTGGCTATGGGCACAGCTTGTGCAAATAGCTACACCAACCTATCTCTGGTGCAGTGGGAAACTGATAACATCCTCACAGGAAATGTTTTTTCCTAAATCTATTATTTGTTATAAGCGCTTTGTGGATGATATTTTTTTGCTTGGGCATGATGATGAGTTTCATCTTAAACAATTCTTGGAGTACATTAACACTAGTACTCCATTCTTAAAATTTACCTTTAAGTATTCTGACAAAGAGATTGACTTCTTAGATGTGAAAGTTAAAAGAGACACCCCTGAATTAATTTCTACTTCATTGTATAGGAAGCCTATCAGGAAAAATAATGTTTTACATAACAGTAGTATGCATCCTGGTTTACAAAAGCAAATGTTTGAAAGGACAGATAGTTTGTTGTATGCGGCTACACAAAGATGATGCAACTTTATGTGAAGCACTGACTCATCTTAAGCATGAATTTAGTGAAAGGGGATACAAAATGAAAGATATTGAGAGGCAGATTGATTTAGCATGGAAAGAAAGGGAAGGGAAATGCCAACCTTATTATAATGCTAGAAGAAAACATGCAGATGTTTTACCCATGGAAAATGTGAATACTATAATAACTTCAGGCACAGCAAGAAATGTAGGGAATAATATGCTGTGAGTACCACTGACATTTGCGAGTAACATTAATGTAGTTTGTGACATAGTCAGAAAGAACTGGGATATCCTATCGAGTGTGAAAGAACTCGATGGAATAATAGGAGAAAAACCATCCTTCTTTAAAAATAATAAGTCCCTTAAAAGACAATTATGCTACAAAACAATAGATGAGCCAAAGTATGTAACGTCTGATAGGATGGGCACGTTTGCCTGCAGGAGATGCACAGCATGCCCATTCATTTTTGGTGGGGGACAGTATAAACACCCTACCAGAGGTTTCATCATTATACACACTTCTATGCTGACTGTCACACTGCACATATAGTATACTTTAGTCTCTGCACGAAGTGTCCTGCCTATTATATAGGTAAAATGAATTGATTATTGAAGGACAGAATTTGAGGAACATATGAGAGATATTAGAAACCAAAAGGAAAGCAATGCATTAGCAATGCATGTGATGCAAGAAGGGAACACACACACTTTTAAGTTCCTGGTTCTCCATATTGTCCATAGAAATAAAAGAGGTGGAAATATTACTAACAATACTGAAGCTTTGGAACAAGAATGGATTATTAAGTTCCAAGCAGACAGACCACCTGGCCTAAACTCCAAGGTTTCTTTAAAACCATTTCTTAGAAACAGAGCCTTGAAGCACTGATGCTCTAGTTATTTAATATTTTTATGCTTTTTTTATATAGCTTTTAATATTTTACCTCGAAAAGTTTAGAAATGTACCCACATTCTATACAGCCTCTTTGTGTTTTTTATATGTGTTTTTTTTATATATATATTTATATATGTGTGTATATTTTTATACCTTAAGTATTATTATTTGGTGTATTGATTTTAACATGGACTTGATTGGTTGACACCATGATGCATCACTATTTAAATGAAGTTTTAACTGCTGTAATTTGTCTGATGAAACAGAGAGGACTCTACGAAAGCGCTTACATTTTTTTCTAAATAAAGAGTTATGTGCCATGTGTATCCAACGAGTTTTATTTTACTTATTGCTTCTTCTTTATTATCGCTTTTTACTTCATCCAGAGTCGAGGACTTTATTTCTTTATTTTGAACCCTGTGGATCAGTTCTGTGGCAATGCTTGAACTAGCCACTGAAACTTACCTGTCTGTTGGCTACAGCTAGGTAACCTGTCTGGCTAGGCTCATAAATGGCCGAGGGCATATAGCCTGCTAGTTCACTATGACCATACATGCTATAGTTGATATCCAGCCCTGCAAGTACCATCAGGCTAGCTATTGCCCCCATGTGTTTCACATGTGCAACACAGGCAATACATGACAGGATCCTACACAGCTGTACAGTGCCATGTAGATGTATACGGCAAAACACATACATGTATAACATTCTGTGAGCAAGTCTGCAGGGTCACAGGTCACGACCCTAAAGACTATGTATGACTATATATGTGACATATACACAGCATTAAGGTTGATTACATTAATGCAGGCATGTGCTGATAGGTAAAGAGACCAGTACAGGCAAACAGAGATGCCCACGTCACAACAACATCCACATGGAGTATGAGCAATGTCATTACATGACACAGACATATATGGTGATAACATCACATCATTAGTAAGTGTCAAATGTGTGTGATTTAAACATGTCAGTGGTGTTAGTGTCATGTAGATTTGCAAAGACTTATTTGTAATCTTAATAAATGTGATACACATGTATGTTCAGTTGTACTTCTGTACTTCTCTGTGAGTTTCTGTGACCTGTCTCCATCATTATGTCTCCCAGATATGCAGTGTAGCAGGCTGCCAGCATGCACCTGCTTGGAGGATGAGGTCCTCATCCCATACCTCCTCGACAACCATTCAACACTCTTCAGCCATGTTCCTCAGGATGCACAGCAGTGGGATGCCCTGTGGGAGGAACTCTGCAGGCGGATAAATGATGTTGGCGGTCACAACTGCACCTATCAGTAGGTGCGCCAACACTGCACCGACCTCATAAGATGGGCAAAACAACATGCTAATGCAATTGCCAGGGAACAAGGTGCAACAGGTGGGGGGGGGGTCCCTCACCCAGCCCCCACTCACATGCACCGAGAAGCTACTGGCCAACCTGGGGAAACCTGCAGACCTCCATCCACAAGCTTTAGCTGGTATTGTGGAGGTGGGTGTCTCCCAACCATCGAGCCTGGAGTTGCCTGGTAAGTCAGTACTGCACATATAACACAACTATACTTCACATAGTTACATGTGTTACTGTGCAATATGTAATGTAACATCATATGCAAGGCATGTATGCACACATGCCACATACTATAGTCTGCTACTCTATGTATGCACAGATGTGCGTATTCCATAGTATAGTGTATTGTACTGGCTTATGTGCTAACATGGACATTGCACCCTGTAACTATCACACAGGTGTGGATAATGATCTTACTGCTTTGGCACTCCTGTTTAGGTGCCTCTGGCATTTTTCAGCGACAGCAGCCTGTGTCAGATGAGATTGTTATTATTTATCAGGCTTGATAATGCACAGATCATATTAACTGCATGCTATCTGCCATAACACACGTACACATAATGTATGGTGGTCCTGTTAATAGACACTGGTCAGACCTACAATGCATCACAGTGGTTACCCATGTGAAACAACTGAAGACTATATGAAACACCTACACTAAACCTTCCAAACTGTCATTGCCAGATTTGTGGACAACTGTGAATATAATGGTGGAGGTGTGTTTCACTGTAGGGACAGGTACTACATATCAGCATTACACATGTTGGGAATACAAACAGTACTGTAGAGAGAGCATATGTGTGCATGCACTCTAAATGTGTTGAAGCTGGATTATGACTGGACCACAGGATACACCTTTGTGGATTATGCCCTTGCTTTGAATGTCACACAATGTCATGTGCTATCTGACATGTCCATGACGTGTAGTGGGCTGATTGCAACACTGATCAACTATCCTGCAAAACATGATGTCTCACATCCCATACATACCACCTTTTGTCTGCATAACTCTGTCCTCAGTGGAGCATATGACATCTATGGGTGTATGTCATATGGGATAATGCTGACTTGTGAAATAGATGGCAATCACAACCATTGGACAGAACATGTGTACACATGGCCATGGAGCATGGCCAGAGACATGAAGCAACACACACAGTAAAAGTGATGTACATGTGTGTACACCCTGTGGTACATTGGTTCAACACAATACAAATATGGCCTTTGTGTAATGGTGATATTTCAGATGTGAAATACTAAACATCATACATGCCTGGGCACAGCTTGTGTAGGCATAACATGAAACCACCACATAACATGTCTTGAACATCTTGAGTGTGTCACGACATGAAAGCATTCAACTATACAGTATCCAAATACATACATACATATGTTGCACAACATACACATACAACCACATCAGGCCACAGATATAGTACATTCACCTTGCTGGTGTCAGACATCACTGTCATGCCTGCTCCTCATGTGTGGGCGGTACACAGGTGGCATGTAGGACATAGAGTACAGCTAAGTTAGCCATGTGCGGGCATAGTTGCCAGGCATCAGTAATACAGTTGCAGATGTGCAGGGTTATCATCCGTATACCTTTCTGTGACCTGTGTCACACATTCCACATTAGGGTTTAGTGTGTATAAACCTCAGTGACGTGGGTCACATTCCACATTAGATATGTTTTCTATGTGAACACAGTCATGGCTATGAACTGTGTCAGTAACTCACCCTGTATAGCAATATTGAAGCCACATGATGCCCTGCAATGGCTATGCACATCAGCTCAATGTGCAGTATGTCACTGCATATTTGGAGGGCGGACAAACAACATTGCGCCTGCTGAAGGCCCATGTTAGTATAACATGTCCCTGCATTGGGACAGCTGTAGACTGGAAAGGACACCATTGTGTTACACATGTATGCATGTCATTCAACATGTCAGCAGAAGACATGTTATACTACATGTGATTGACAAGGTTATATGCCACACATCAGGCTGGTGTACTGTAAACCTGTGCTGGTTTGTGGCACCATTGCAAAGTGGGGACAGCCATGTCAACCATGTGTGTACAGTCACATGCGCAATGTCTGTAGACTCAGCTCAAGGGTAGACAGAATAATGTTGAACAGACATGCACTGCTTTGGGGGAGATATGCAAGCTAGGGCTCAGGCAAACATAGTATTCAGTCGACAAACCCTTCTGTTCATGTCTTCACACATAGGGGCAGTTTCCAACACAAAGCATCATTGCCAGATGTACAAAAGTCAGCGATGGTCTGTTAACATGTGGTGTATGTTGCACACACCATGGCAGTGTGGTGCAATGGTGCATAGTGCATGCATTGTGTTGCAGGTATGGGGCATAAGCTACTAACACAAATGGTGCAATACAGGCATGTATGCTAACCACCACTATAATTGTGTAAGGTGCATGCCGTCTGCTATAACACATGCATGCTGTTGTGTGCAACTTAGGGATGTATAACTACCACTATAATTGTCTAAGCTGAATGCCATCTGCCATATCACCTGTATGTTGCATGCCGTTGGGTGTCATAGCATGTGTCTGTGTGTGTCTGTGTGTGTCTGTGTGTGTCTCTCTGTGTCTGTGTGGTATAGCTTGTAATGTACAGTTCTTGCCTTCCCCTCACAGGTGTTGATGTAGGTGCGTTGCCCTCCTGCGGTCCACCTGATGTTAGTGTCCCCACAGACTCTAGCAGTGATGATGAAAGTATGATTGAGACACAGGCAGGGTTGTCAGGGGCTGAATCTGTGCCATTGGTTGCCATTCCACCTGTATCCCCCTCATCCTCACACACTGTACACCCCTGCCTACACATACCCCATCACTACTGGCCATAGAGGAAGGACAGTTGGTGGGAGGTAGCATGGAACAGGGAAGTGTGGAGACTATGGAAGGTGTGCCTGCACACCATGATACCAGTCAATTGACTGGTGATGTCCCACACAGGCATGTGCCCAGTGCTGCTCGTAGGAGAACCACTGGCCAACATGTCCCTGCAAGAGAAAGCACATCAGCTGGAGACATCAGACAGATGTTTTGGGCTGAAATGGAGGCACAGGCACGTGCTGAATGGCACAACAGAGAAAGTCTGAGGCTTCAGAGGTCTGCTCTCCATTCATTAACTGACAACATCTAGGCAATTTCAAATGCTCACCATCATCTTGCAGATGTTTTGGATAGATGATTGGGTGACATGGTGGGAGTCCTTGACCATGGCATGTCAATCCTCAAGCATGGAATGTCTGTGCTGGAACATCTGGTGGGAGTGAGACATTGGGCACATGGAAGTAGGTCAGCTACATCACCTGTTGAAGGTCTACGTGAACATGCAAATGCACATGCCCACTCCCATATTGGCGGTAACAGCAGCAGTGCAGCTTGTGCTGTACAGTCCACACCAGGCCACAGCAGGCCACGTGCACGTGAACCTGGATGGTCTCAACAGGGACACAATTCCAGTGGACATGTGTCATCAGGCAGTACCCAATCTGGACCTCTGCCTGGTAGTGCCATTGCAACCCCTGCAGGCACAGGTCACATGGCCAAGGCCAGACACCGTGAACTGTGAAACCTGTCTTGTACAGTCTGCAGCTGTCAATAATACCCCTGTGTAGGCCAGCCACATGCCAGACCTGTGTGTATGCATACACACACATACACACACACCAGAAACAAATGTGGGGCACCTCAACACACACACGCATAACATCCACGCATGCCCAATGATATCACAGGCCCTAACACACACACATGATGTCATCCAATGGCACAGCCTAGGCCTCTGGCAAACATTATCACCCTGTGCATATGATGATGCCTGTGCCGCATCCCTGTCATCCACACCATCGGTGCAGGGACATGCTCATATGATTTGATGCACAGGGTGAATATACTAGGTAGACAATTGTAGATTAATATTGTTGAGTAGTGTTGACAGGCAACAGACATACCATGTATTACAGTTTTAGAATGCATTTTGTATGTTTGACAGTATGTATCATGTGTAACAACACTAACAGCATATTGATCTTGATGTTCTGCCTTCCTCTTTCAGGTGTAGTTGCATGTGCTGGGGGATGTCAGTGTCCTATATGTACATGTTAACTACTCACAGGTGTGTATGACAATACCTGAATGCACTTTGTAGTGTCCACATCACAGTTATTATCTTCCATGTTTCAATTATGTTTACTGTTCTAATGATCCAAGAGCATGATAGCTGTGTAGTAAGCTACTGTGTTCAGAGCCGTCACATCCATAGTGGGTGACATCACAGGTATAGTTACCTGGAGTGGGGAGGAGGTAAAAGAGTGGTATAGGGGATGACAAGGGTAAAGGCCAGTGGAAATAGTGGCTTCTCATTGGGAAGCAGTAATACCCACTGCCATGACAGGATGCAAACACAGACACACCCACACAGTCAGGGATTCAAAGACACAGTAACACACACTCTGACACACAGACGCAGTTGTCAGTGTTCGGATGAGAACCCCTGCCTATGTGCAAATCATCATTATAGTACTACGCAATTACAAAACGTGCCACAGAGATTACACATCTACAGGTAGTCGAAATGGCCTAAGATCGAGCACATCGACAGGGATACTACAGTGCAGTGAGTGTATGTGGGGAGGGGGGTTCATCAGTAGGCTATGTAACAACAAGTCGTACCCCAGGGTGTACATTTTAACAGGCGGTTAGAATGCCCGTCGAAGATTTATGATATCAACAGGGATACTAGATTGCACTGAGTGGATGGGGGAGGAGTTATTAGCATTTCACTATGGTAAAATACAGCCTCACTGCAGGGACCGGACAGCCATACACACGGACAGCCACACACACACACACACACACACACACACACACACACACACACACACACACACACACACACACACACACACAGTGGCATTCACAAAGATATACACCTATGTCACACACATACAGACACTTGACATATGTGAGGTTCAACCACCTGCCTATGCCTTTCTTTATACACTTCACTCTGTACTGATGTCAACAACAGTGTTCAGGAGAGTGAAAAACATGTGGGGTGTATTCCCAACCACACATGACATATATGGACACACACACATACGTGCCAGTACTGTGAATCAAACACTTTCCCATCTCATGATAGGTATTACAGAAGTACAGCACTATCGCATTTGCTACAAAGCATACTGACTCTTTTCTTTGCCAACTGTGCTGATATATGCAAAATATATGCACAGGGGAGGTATTACTGTTACAGGTGTCAAGAGGTTTGCCTTCAGTGTCACCCTTACTGCATTCTACATTGTCTGTCTTCCACTTCAATTAACAAAACCAGACCTTAGCAGTTACTCAGGTTATTGTAGGAATGGTTGTAACACATCAGTGAGCTGTCCTCAGTAATCATTTATCTGCAAAGTAGCCCCACCACTTAGAAGTCATGTCCAAACATCTGTCCATACCTCATGTACAGCTTACCGTACTTTGAGCATATCAACATATACAGTTGTCAGTGTTGAGGCTTTATTGCAACAGCATGATGTACTAAGACAGCAGTCCCCTTAAAACATCAGACACTGCACACACATGGAATCTAAACAAACATCAAATGTACACATATGCAGTCTAAATCAGTAAGTGGACTAGCAGGTCAAGAGGATACATTCCACACCTTCCCCACACCATGTGTGAAACATAGCCAAGCATTACACCATAATGGATGTTGTATTCATGTACTGGCAGGATACAACCACCTTCACCGAGTTGCCAAGTGTACGTATATGACAACAGCACATATCAGCAAGACACACACAGCATTATTCCATGTCATGCTCCTACAAACTGTTACTTGACAGTGCCATGGTGAAGCCAGGGCACTGTAATGGTCAACAGTGAGCACATCATATTTGCCACACACACCTCATGTTTACTGGAAGAGTGCCAGCAATGTGCTCTGTTAGAGCTGGGCAGTACACTCATTCAAACATGTGCGAGGTCTGTGGCTTGTAAACATCTCACCCCAGCATGTACTGGCTATTGTGGTACAAGTGCTAATGTCCAGATAGCACACAGCATGCATGGCTTGCAATTGTTGACATGGGGTATATGTAGGAGCTGTGGGGACACATGGCTGTACATGTCATGGACATATCACCTGTGACTACTCATGAACATACAGAGCAGAGCTGGATTTCCCTGAGTCTGTCAATACAGGCCTTGTG